>NC_059377.1:41773775-41988775 GCF_019703515.2 Myxocyprinus asiaticus | reverse complement strand
TTAAATGTTATGTGGTATAAAACTAAAAAGATGCACAGCAGAGCTTTACAGTATTAATGACAACATTAAATGAAAACAATCTGATTATCTGAGGCAAAAGACTGCTATGGCTGAATCACAACATGCTGATATTCAGTACACTTGCTTATGTGATATTGCATACAGATAATAATATTAATAATATAACCATTTAATATTATATTATTGTTATCATGAGTATTATTGCGACTTCTTTGAATATGACACTTTTATACAGTAGTAATATTTTTTGTTGTAATGTCTTCAATTCCACGCGTCCGGTTGAAGAGAGCTCTTATTTCAGTGGGACTTTTATTTTGAAAGACCTTTGAAGTTCTTCTTGTTTGTGAAGGGTTCGTTATATCAAGCTTCCCGTGACTCGCGATCTGAAATCTCCGAGCTGCAACGGTGAAAACGGTCATTTGAGAGTTCACAGCCGATTATACACTAAACACACTGATCTGTGGCTCTGCAGATGGATACTATTGGACACACTGCATGAAAATCAAGCATTAGAAGTGTGTGTTGTGTTTGTGTGCGCTCATGCTTGTGTGTGTGTGAAGGAGATGACAGAGCAGGACGGAGCCTCTCATTCATTCTGTGGCACACATGTGACTGTATATTATTTAATTAAATTACATCCTTCTGCTGTTTAATAATCACAATTGGCCACATCGAGACTTTTTTTTATTATTATTTTCAAATGGATTTCATCTGAAAACTCTCACATTACATTACATTTTGCTAATGGCAGCATACTTTAATATGGTACCGAAATGAACAACAAGAGGATATCGTACCGTTTAAACTTTTTGGTATCACGATATTAAATTAGTACCAGTATGCTTAAATGTTTGAAATTAGTTTTGTAGACAAAAATAAAATTGTGCCACCATATTAATTTATTTCATTATAAAACTAAAATTTAATTAAAAAAAAAGTTTTTGAACTTGATGACTTGGACCAAATAATAAAGAAAAGCAGCCAATAAGTGCCCAACATAGATGGGAACTCCTTCAATACTGTTTAAAAAGCATCCCAGGGTGATACCTCAAGAAGTTGGTTGAGAAAATGTCAAGAGTACATGTCTGCAAATTCTAGGCAAAGGGTGACTACTTTGAAGATGCTCAAATATAACACAGTTTTGATTTATTTTGGATTTTGTTTAGTCACAACATAATTCCCATAGTTCCATTTATGTTATTCCATAGTTTTGATGACTTTACTATTATTCTAAAATGTGAAAAAAATATTATAATAAAGAATGAGTAAGTGTTTCAAAACTTTTGACCGGTAGTGTATGTGTATATATATATATATATATATATATATAGTAAATGCTTTATATACTGTATGTACTATATACTGTATACTGTACTTATTAGGGCTGTCAATCGATACATTTTTTAAATCAATTTAATTAAATGACATGCCTATAAATAAATCGAATTAATTGCATGAATCAATATTTGCTGAGATAATCCCCAAATAAAGATAATTCAGTTTATATAATACATAATAATTTAAGTATATATATATATATACACAGTGCCTTTCAGAAAGTATTCAGACCCCTGACCAATTATCTCATATTACTGAATTACAAATGGTGCAATTAAATTTCATTCTGTTTGATATTTTATTTTAAAACACTGGAACTCAAAATCAATTATTGTAAGGTGACATTGGTTTTATGTTGGGAAATAGTTTTATGAAAAATTAAAAACTGAAATATCTTGCTTGCATAAGTATTCAACCCCCACACATTAATATTTGGTCAAGCCACCTTTTGCTGCAATAACTGCTTTAAGTCTTTCGGGGTACATATGTACCAGCTTTGCACACAGTGATGAAGTGATTTTGGCCCATTCTTCTCGGCAGATTTGCTCCAGGTTGTTCAGGTTGGTTGGGTGACGCTTATGGACTACAGTTTTCACATAGTGCCACAGATTCTCAATATGACTGAGATCAGGACTTTGACTGGGAGACTGTAGGACATTTATCTTTTTGTTCTTGAGCCACTCCAATGTTGCTTTGGCCTTGTGCTTGGGATCATTGTCCTGCTGAAAGATGAATTTCCTCCCAAGCTTCAGTTTTTTAGTGGACTGAAGCAGGTTCTCTTGCAGTATTTCCCTATATTTTGCTCCATCCATTCTTCCTTCAATTCTAACAAGATGCCCAGTCCCTGCTGATGAGAAGCATCACCACATCATGATGCTGCCACCACCATACTTCACTGTAGGGATGGTGTGTCTTGAGGCATAGGAAGTGTTAGGTTTGTGCCACACATAGCACTTTGAGTTTTGGCCAAAAAGCTCTATCTTGGTCTCATCTGACCACAAAACCTTCTCCCACATCGCAGCTGGGTCACTCACATGCTTTCTGGCAAACTTCTAACGTGCTTTCAGATGGTACTTTTTGAGTAACGGCTTCTTTCTTGCCACCCTCCCATACAGGCCAGCGTTATGCAGTGCTCTTGATATGGTTGACTGGTCCATCATTACTCCACTCCCAGCCACTGAACTCTGTAGCTCCTTCAAAGTGATTGTTTGCCTCTCTGTGGCT
The DNA here is from genome assembly GCF_019703515.2 of Myxocyprinus asiaticus. NCBI lineage: Eukaryota > Metazoa > Chordata > Actinopteri > Cypriniformes > Catostomidae > Myxocyprinus > Myxocyprinus asiaticus. Next base: position 41,986,192 of record NC_059377.1, on the reverse strand, counting down.
TCTCTAACAAGTCTCCTTTTTGTTAGAGCGCTGAGTTTTGAGGGACGGCCTTTTCTTGGCAGTGCCTGGGTGGTGTGGTGCAGCTTCCACTTCCTGATTATTGATCCAACTGTGCTCACTGGGATATCCAAACATTTGGATATTATTTTGTACCCTTTCCCTAATCTATGCATTTTTATTACTTTATCTCTAACTTCTGTGGAATGCTCTTTGATCTTCATTTTCCTTCAGATTCACAGCCTGACCAATGATCCTTCAACAATGGGTTTTTTATCCAGAAAATGTGATTGCAACTTTAATGATTCACAGGTGGATGCCAATGGTAAAATAATTGTGTCCTCGTTAGGGCAATTTCTTACATCAGTGTAACCTGGCAGCTTCCACAGCACAGGGGTTGAATACTTATGCAAGCAAGATATTTCAGTTTTTTATATATATATATATATATATATATATATATATATATATATATATATATATATATATTTCCCAACATAAAACCAATGTCACCTTACAATAATTGATTTTGAGTTCCAGTGTTTTAAAATAAAATCTCAAACAGAATGAAATTTAATTGCACCATTTGTAATTCAGTAATATGAGATAATTGGTCAGGGGTCTGAATACTTTTGCAAGGCTCTGTATATATGTGTGTGTGGGTGTGTGTGTGTGTGTGTGTGTGTGTGTGTGTGTGTGTGTCTACATATATAAAATAATTGAGATTGAAATATATTGCATTATTGTGGCAGACGAGTAAAGCACTGATAAGACAATAAAAAATAAAAAAATAGACCAATTTTTGGCAATAAGTCTACAGTGAGTGTGAATGGTGAGTTTTTAAATTTAAAAGCGAAAAATTGCTGGCAGCAGCCCAAAAATGCTTTAGAGTTGAAGAGGTTCAATTCAAATTAGTTATGCTTCATAAGGACAATAATCTGGGGGGGCATGCAGAGTTTGGAGACAGCGCCACCTATGGGTCAAAAGATATGCAAATGGCTATTTTTTAACTGTATGTCCTAAAATCATGAGGTTTGTGTCTATGGATTCTGTGGGTCATGAGGATTCCAACGATACCAATTGTCCCCATATTAGCCGTACTGCCTCTCCGCCATTTTGAATTTTATTCAAATACTAAATATCTTTTGAATGCCTTGTCAGATTTGAATGAGAATTTGTATGTGTCTTTGATATGATGTCCTGAGGCTACCTGAGCAGTTTGGAGACAGTGCCACATAGTGGTCAAAATGCTTAGTGAATTTAGACAAAACTTTTTATGTATCATTGCTTCCTAATTCTAAGTTTTCAGAAAATGCAGAGAGAAATTTCAAAATGTATTTATTTTTGATCTGTTTAAAAGGCTATTTAGCATAGTGCTCGGTGTACCATAGTTGTTAACCATAAAGAGCGAAAGGGTACTGGTTCGAACCCCGCTGTGAAAAGCTTCTCAACTGTTTAGAAGATGTAATCAACATAGTATCCGGACTGTTTAGGGGGCTTGGCTGCTTGCAGCTATATTTTCTGATTATTATTGGAATTTTGGTTGAAAAATAAACTAAATCTGGGATTTTATTTGTTTTAAACTCTGGCATCTATGTCTGTGCCAACTAAGAAAATGTTGTAACATTCTATGAATCGATTGTAAAAACTATGGGCTGATTAATTGGTTATCGGACTTGGCTAAAATGAGTCCATTTATTTACAGAAATCACCAAAAAACAAAGCAAAAAAAGCAATGTAATAGAAGTTGCGGTATTGGTACCAATATTGGCGATATTAGCCTTGATAGCACTTAGCATCGGATCGAAAATAAGTGGTATTGCCCATGACCAATATGAACTGAAACACATACTAATCAAAGATTGTTTGAGACTGTAACTTTAAAACCTAGTGAGCTGCCTACCTAGACAACAGTTTAATGCTTATTAAATTATCGCTTATTAGCTTAGCAACATGCTAACAGCAAGCTGTACTGAAATCTATTTTGAGTCGAATCTCCTGTAGAGGTAGACTGATATATCGGTTTTACCGATTAATCGGTGCCGATAGTTGCTTTTTAGAACAATCGATATCGGCAAAATATAAATAAATAAAATAATATTATTAATGCAAAATGTTATTAAAAAAAAGACACATCCAAGAGTGCATTTTTTGTTTCCCTTGTGTGTTTGTGCGAGCTGGAAGCACAGACATTTCAAAATAAGAGATCCCGGTCCATTTCGGGCTTGTTTATAATCAAAAATCCTGTGTTATGCACCAAATCTTATTTTTTTCTGGTTTTTATTGGGATTTTGGTTGCACAACAAACACACATTTGGAATTTTGCTAATTTTGGACTCTTGCAACCTCTATGTCTGTCACGGTAAAGAAAGACAACACATTTATTTTAACATTTAATAAATCGATTTTTATAAACTATTGTCCGATTAATCGGTTATCGGTCCTTTTCACCACATAAGTTATCGGTATCGGCAAAATCCACTATCGGTCGACAATCTAGTCTCCTGAGCGTTTCACATGAGGAGCGCTATTTTTGTTGCACACGAGTTGATGCTTATGTAGAGCATTTCAAATCAGTGTAGATGGTAGATAGCAAAGTAGCTCGCTAGCTTTTGGAACAGATCCTGTGTTTGTGTATCATGAAAATATCCAAAAATAGGAGTTGCACATCCTTCAAAGGATTAAGCTCAATCGACAGAATTTCTGGCATAATGTTGATTAGCACAAAAATATATTTAGACTCGTCCCTACTTTTCTTTAAAAAAAAAAGCACAAATCTGTGTTCCAGTGAGACACTTATAATGAAAGTCAATGGGGCCAATCCGTAAACATTAAAACACTCACTGTTTCAAAAGTATTGTCACAAAATGTAAACAATATGTGTGTTAATATGATTTTAGTGTGATATAATCATTACTAACCGCATCTGTGTAAAGTTATAGCCAATTTTACAACTTCAATGCCATGATGATGTGATGTCAACAAACCCTAAAATGATGTTAAAAATGACCATTTAAACAACTTTACCTCTCAAATAATACACAAGTTTTAACAGAAGAATTAAAGTGCTTTTATAAAATTATAAGCTTCACATTTCTGCCTTTAAACCCTCCAAAAATTGGCCCCATTGACTTCCATTGTAAGTGCCTCAAGGTGACCTCGATTTTTGCTTTCTTAAAAGAAAAGGAGGAACGAGTTGAAATTAATGGTGGTAATCAACATTATGCCACAAATGCTGTTGATTAAAATTAACTTGTACTGAACCCGGAATATTCCTTTAAGCTATTATAGCATGGATGTATGAGCAAAATCAATTAGCGATACGCTTTTAAATAGGTCAGAGTTGAGTTTGGCAGCCTTCCCAACGCAACTCTAATCAATGGCCTTTGGAACGGAAAGTCTTCCAGCAAATCTCTTCTTCTGTCAAAAATCAACTGTGTGTCTCGGAGGTTAAAAATGGTTCACAGTTTGTTTTGACTGAAATAAAACCTTCGGGTTCTTTGTTTTGCATGTAATGCGTGAAATGAGCCAATCATGGTGAATTTAGTCTAAATAATGTTGATGTAACATTCAAAATAAGTTCATTTTCATTTGTTGACTTGCTGTTACAGGAATGTAGATGATCGATGTGAAAGATCACTGAACAGGGTACATGATAGAAAAAACTATGCTCACTCTAATGCTCTGAAATAGTCTGAGGTCAGATGTCATATGTGTTTACAGCTGTTTATCAGGTGTGAGCGCAGGTTAACCAGAGGTTTATCTAAATTGAAGAGGTGATGTGGACTTTGTTCTCTGCTTGTAGAGAACAGAAATAGTGACTATTACAAAGAAAAAACAATTGATTTGATTCATGTAGAACACAGAATAGGACATCGCCAGTATGTCTGTAAAAGTTGTAGGGTTGCCACCCATCCAGGATTTTCCAGGAAAAATTATATTCCATTCGAGATGCAAAATGTTAAAATATATATATATATATATATATATATATATATTTTCTTGCGATGGGAGAAAGGTGCCCTGAGTTGTTCCTGGCAGGCTACTCAGCCTTACATGAACAATTCAAGGCACCTTTGTACAACAGGCATATTTTCACGACACGTTCAGACTATTTTTAAGATTTACACATTTCAGTTTCATAACAAAGCGAATTGAATCGTGTGGTCTTTAACAAAATTAAATTAGTAAAACAAAATATCTTAAGAACTTTTTTTTAGTTAATTTTATTAAAGATTTCTCAATTCAGTTTGATGGAATTTTTAATGAATTTGAAAAGTGTAAATACAGAAAAGCGTACTGCTAATCTTGAACAAAATGTTTTGAGTGAATGTTTATGTACATTTATTTGATTTCCTTTGGTTTAAATGTACGAATGGTTTTTTTAACTTTATACATAACTTGAATAAGTAAATAATCTGTTAAACCTGTACACACACACACACACACACATTTTATTTTTTTACTTTTCAATTTCATAACAAAATTCCATAAAATTAAATGGAACAAAATAAAAATAAAAAAACTAAATATTTTAAGTTTTATTATTTAAATTTTGTTAAAAATGTATGACATTTTATTGATGAAATTTAAACGCGTAAAAATAGGCTAAAATATTTTTTAAGTATATTGATGTTATTGTTTGAATGATTTGCCATGTATGCAATAATTTCCATATCAAACAAGGAGTAAACAATCATAAATACAATGGCCAGCAATATGTTTTTCGGTCATTGATCAGGTGTCCAGGAATTTTCCAGGGCCAAAGTGACAACCCTAGCTAGCTTCCAAATTTTGCTCAAGTGAAATTTCTCAGGGTAGGTTTATTTCCCAAAGTCAAATAGACACAAATCTTTTAAGTCTTGACTACAAAAATCAATGGAACGTTTCCACCATTAATGCCCAGGAAAAAGGGGCAAGTTGTCATCATGTGAACCGGAATTAAATAGGCTATTATAGACTTTTCATCTTAATTTAAACAGTCAATCAAACAGGGGGCCTGGGTAGCTCAGCGAGTAAAGACGCTGACTATCACCCCTGGAGTCACGAGTTAGAATCCTGAGTGACTCCAGCCAGGTCTCCTAAGCAACCAAATTGGCCTGGTTGCTAGGAAGGGTAGAGTCACGTGGGATAACCTCCTCGTGGTCCCAATTAGTGGTTCTCGCTCTCAATGGGGTGTGTGGTAAGTTGTGCTTGGATCGCGGAGAGTAGCATGAGCCCCCACATGCTGTGAGTCTCCACGGTGTCATGCACAACGAGTCACGTGATAAGACGTGCAGATTGACTGAAACAGGAAAATGAACAAGGTATTCTACAAAAAAAACAAAACATTGTTTTGGCCAACAGAAATTGACGAAATTGACAAACTTGACTTTAATCTCTTTTTCTGAGAACACAATTCAACTTTTTGATTAAAATCTGCCTTTTATTATATAGTTTACTCTTGTCTTAATGAACAGTATGCCAGTGCGATTTCATTATGTTCACTTGTTTAACAAACAACTTTTTAAAATAAATATGATTATAACTTTAGTTTGGAGGATAGAATTCACAATCAGTTTTGAACGAGCTGTTTGAAGCTAACTTACCAAACCACTGCTAGAGAAAACACATTTTTGTGTAACTAGATGTTTGACTCAAAACCTTTAATAGTAGTTACTGAGATACACTATATTGCCAAAAGTATTCGCTCACCCATCCAAATAATTGAATTCAGGTGTTCCAATCACTTCCATGGCCACAGGTGTATAAAATGAAGCACCTAGGCATGCAGACTGCTTCTACAAACATTTGTGAAAGAATGGGCCGCTCTCAGGAGCTCAGTGAATTCCAGCGTGGTACTGTGATGGGATGCCACCTGTGCAACAAGTCCAGTCATGAAATTTCCTCGCTACTAAATATTCCACAGTCAACTGTCAGTGGTATTATAACAAAGTGGAAGCGATTGGGAATGACAGCAACTCAGCCACGAAGTGGTAGGCCATGTAAAATGACAGAGCAGGGTCAGCGGATGCTGAGGCGCATAGTGCGCAGAGGTCGCCAACTTTCTGCAGAGTCAATCGCTACAGACTTCCAAAGTTCATGTGGCCTTCAGATTAGCTCAAGAACAGTGCGTAGAGAGCTTCATGGAATGGGTTTCCATGGCCGAGCAGCTGCATCCAAGCCATACATCACCAAGTGCAATGCAAAGCGTCAGATGCAGTGGTGTAAAGCACGCCGCCACTGGACTCTAGAGCAGTGGAGACGTGTTCTCTGGAGTGACGAATCACGCTTCTCCATCTGGCAATCTGATGGACGAGTCTGGGTTTGGCGGTTGCCAGGAGAACGGTACTTGTCTGACTGCATTGTGCCAACTGTGAAGTTTGGTGGAGGAGGGATTATGGTGTGGGGTTGTTTTTCAGGAGCTGGGCTTGGCCCCTTAGTTCCAGTGAAAGGAACTCTGAATGCTTCAGCATACCAAGATATTTTGGACAATTCCATGCTCCCAACTTTGTGGGAACAGTTTGGGGATGGCCCCTTCCTGTTCCAACATGACTGCGGACCAGTGCACAAAGCAAGGTCCATAAAGACATGTATGAGCGAGTTTGGTGTGGAAGAACTTGACTGGCCTGCACAGAGTCCTGACCTCAACCCAATAGAGCACCTTTGGGATGAATTAGAGCGAAGACTGTGAGCCAGGCCTTCTCGTCCGACATCAGTGTCTGACCTCACAAATGCGCTTCTGGAAGAATGGTCAAAAATTCCCATAAACACACTCCTAAACCTTGTGGAAAGCCTTCCCAGAAGAGTTGAAGCTGTTATAGCTGCAAAGGGTGGGCCAGCGTCATATTAAACCCTATGGATTAAGAATGGGATGTCACTTAAGTTCATATGCGTCTAAAGGCAGATGAGCGAATACTTTTGGCAATATAGTGTATCTGTTGCAGGAATGGATAGAAATGAACTGCAAATGCATTAAATCAGTTTACTTGTTTCTGTTTACAGGTTTTGACCAATGCACGGCTTTTCCTGGAGAACCTTATAAAGTAAGTATATCATTAACACTGTTCGTTCTTTAACTCATAAATAAACTTGCCATGGTAATTTGATTAATCGTGCTCAGTGATTCACTGATTTCTGGTTAATGATTCAGTGTAAATGTCTAAGTTAGATAGATAATGAATATGCCCAGCAGGAAGTAAATGAATGTCTTTTGTTACTTGTCATTAAGCAAACACTTTTATTCAAAGCAACATACAGTACACTAATCGCAGGGACATTCCCCTTAGAGAAACCTGGAATTAAATGGCTTGTTTTGGGATGCACTAATAATGGAGAAAATCTGTGATTTTCCAGTTTGTTGGATGCCTCCACCAGTTGTTAAAGCCATGAGTTTTGGGTTGAGTTTCACATTAGAAACATTGCTCTAGTGACGTTTTCCAATGCACCAACAAAACGTCTCTTTGTGGCTGTTTTTAACCTCATTCCATTTTAACCACTGTATTAATTGCTGTTTTCTCAGGAAGCTCTAACGTACATAAAGCAGCACTCACTGTAGCCGTAACCAAGCTAAACATAGTACGATGAAATTCATAAATGAGCTGGTAAATAGAGAGTTATGTTAATCTAATACAGTAAAAGTTGAAGTTTTCTTATTAAAAATACAAACAATTTACATGAAAAGCCACAGCCGTCCAAGTCAACCAATGCTTTTGCGGAAGCCACCAAAACAAAGTTTTAAAACGGTCAATGAGAGACATTGTGGTGGTTTTCGAATGGTTTTAGAGTGACATTTCGATTGTGAGAAAGCAAAGACCATCAACATTTGTTTATATGGACTAGAGATCGACTGATAGTGGATTTTGCCGATACCAATAACTTAGTTGGTGGAAAAGGCCGATAACCGATTAATTGGCCGATAGTTTTTAAAATCGGTTAATAGAAAGTTAAAAAAAATTATGTATTTTTTCCTTACTATGACAGGCAAAGACATAGACATTACAAGAGTCCAAATGAATAAATTCCCAGATGTAGTTAATTGTAGGGATGTGTCGATACCTTTTTTTCTCTCCCGATCCAATTCTGAGACCAGACCTCTCAGTATTGGCTGATACCGATCCTATACTAGTGCTGTTGTTTTCTTAACAAGTTTAGAATATCTATACCTCACTGTGTGGATTTAATTGTGGGCACTCTTTTATTTCTAAAGAAACATAAACATCTAACTACACATTATTTCATTATAAAATAGAGAAAATAAAACAATTGGTGCAGTTTATTTTTCAACTAAATTTCCAATAATAATCCAAAAAAATTCAGATTTGGTTCATAATGCAGGACTTTAAACTATATAAACAAGCCTTAAACTCACTGCTGGGGACTTTTATTTGGAAATGACGAAGACATGGCTCCGTTGTTACTATAGAGTTACAATATAACTAAGATATAACTATAGAACATGCAATTTAGAACTTAGAGGTAGACTGATATATCATATATCGGTTTAACCGATTAATCAGTGCCGATAGTTGGTACTTGGAACAATCAGTTTTTGGCATAGATTATTGCCAATAACTGATTGGTCCAAAAAGCAACTATCAGCACCGATTAATCGGTTAAACCGATATATTGGTTTACCTCTAATATTCCAAATTGAATGCTCTATAGTTATATCTTAATTATAGAGTATTTTGCCGATAGCTGATTGATCCAAAAAGCAACTATCGCACCGATTAATCGGTTAAATCGATATATTGGTCTACCTATAATATTCTAAATTGAATGCTCTATAGTTATATCTTACCTATAGAGTATTTTGCCGACAACTGATTGATCCAAAAAGCAACTATCGGCACTGATTAATCGGTTAAATCGATATATTGGTCTACCTCTAATATTCTAAATTGAATACTCAATAGTTATATCTCTACTCTAGAGTATTTTGCCGATAACCGATTAGTCCAAAAAGCAACTATCGGCACTGATTATTCGGTTAAACTGATATATTGGTTTACCTCTAATGTTCCTAATTGAATGCTCTATAGTTATATCTTATTTATAGAGTATTTTACAGATAACTGATTGGTCCAAAAAGCAACTATCAGTACCGATTAATCGGTTAAACTGATATATCGGTCTACTTCTAGTGTGAACTGCACTGGTTGTGAAATTAGAGAGTTAAGGCCAAAGTATACTTTGTTTTTCTGCGTGCTGGTACGTCTCGCGCACAGTACACATGATGCAAATTTTCTCATCAGCACAGTAGGCTACGCACGAATAGTTTGTGTGCATTCTATTTTTTCTATACACGTGGACAGTCCACATCTGTGTGCGTCATCTGCCAATGCACCTACTGTTGACTGTACTAAACAGTATCACAAAGCAGTCATTAGTGCGTATGCAGCAAATGCATCAGTATGGGCTCACGATCAAAAGAGTATACTTTAAAAAGGCCTGAGCATTCAACCACACGTGAGACGTAGCTGCACACGGAAAAATGGAGTATACTGTAGTCTTCAGGAAAAGCATCTGACTGTTTAAAATGAATAGGCCTACTAGTTTACTATTTAATGAATAATGTGCAGTATACTGTGCCGTAGGCATTATTCCACATTCCAAACAGTAGTATCCTACTTTTTTGTTTTCATATGACCTTATCACGCTGAATGTGAATCGCATCCATTATCTTGCATGTTTATTCTAATTTTATTTTTTTAAAAATCATAATTTATTGCATTTCAATCTAATAATGGCTGAGTTCGGAATAGCATACTATCATATACAGCAAAAATATCTCTATACAGTATAAGTAATATAATAATATGCGATTCAGAAATCAGCTAATGAGTCAAAAAAGAATTGCAATAGTAATTACTTTGGGCTCCATCACCACAGTATTCCACACATACTACTCTTACTATTTCTGCCATATATAGCAATGGTAGTGTAATAATAATAATGGTAATAGCAGTATGTATAAATAGTATGATATTATGCGATTCCAATCTCAGCTACATTGTGCTCTCTTGTATATTGCATATAACGGCAAATTTTTTATTTTATCTGGGTATTCTACATGCATGTATGCATAGAGTACTGTGCACATATTGTGCACAGTTTACATACTCAGTACTGCATCAGTAGTAAAAGTGGTATGCTAGTATGCAGTTCTGAACATGTCTGTCTTGTCTTTAGATATGGCATACTGGTGGATCCCATCCAGGTGGTGTCTCTCTTCTTAAAGGACCCCTATAGCTGGCCTGCGCTGTGCCTGATCATCGGTAAGACACATTTCTGTTCATTCAATCGTTTGCCTTTATTTGCGTACGAACCTAAAGCAGATTCTTTCATCACAAAGCAGCTCATGCTAAAGACATAATTTCATCCCATATTCACAGTTTCTGTCATGCACAATGTGTAATGTCTATATTTCATTCATGTGGCAAGTCTAATCTATGTGTTTGCATTTGCAGTGTCAAACGTGTTTATAATGGCAGCTCTATACACTGAGAGAAGACTATCTGTGGTGAGTTGTCACTGCAAATATGGGTCATTACTGTAGAAAGGCTGACCAATATAATCAATTACAAAGGTGAATCTCACAAAACCTGTCGAGAACATGTTCAGGTCACATTTCCCCCCAAAGTCAAAAGAAAGAAATAAGAAACTTTGATTTGCTAATGACAGCACTTAATAGGTGTGCCTAACTGTCATAAAAATTATGTCAAAAATCTTATTAAATTCTTCTTTTTTGGGGGGATGCAATATGACCTGGATAGTTCTTCATCTGATTCACCTTTTTTTTCCTTTCTGTAACTATAATGCAGGGCTCCTTTTCTGAGGGTACCGGAACATTCCTTCATTTTGCCAATCTTGCAACACTTTTGTGTTTCCCAGCTGCTACAGTTCTCACAGTGACCTCTATGACCCCAGGTATCATTAACACATTACACATATGTGAATATTTTCATATTAACACCTTTAACTTGCACCAGTCTAAGGAAAATGTCACACTAAGGCCCTGATTTACTAAGATCCCCAAAAACGGGTATTAATTTGCTTGTGCAATCTATAAAATTTCATTTGCGTGTGATTTACTAAGAAAAACTGAGCAAATATACAAAAGGAGGCTTTGCGTGTGGTGATTGTACCAAATGTAACCATGCCACTCACTTACGGCTCTCACTTAATGCCATTTTATTTTTAATTCAATATAATGAAGGATATGGCATTTATTATAAATGTCATTTATAATTGGTGAATATTTATTTACAGACACGATTATATGAAATCATCATAAAATCCCTGTTATTGCTTGCAGTTGATCAGTTGTATGATCATCATTAAAAAAAAAAAAAAAAAACATTTTTATGAAGTAAATAATAATTTTATATGTAACTGCATACATACCCAATTGTTGTATAATACTGGTGGATGTTATTATGTAATCAGTGCTGTAATGGTCTAGTTTTGTTACTCAAATAAATAGCTCTTTGGCTGAAACTGATTCAGTTGTGGACAGTTGTTCGAAATTAGTTTTCTTAACTTAAAATTGCTATGTAATCTCAACACAAACACTTTGTATAGAAAGAAATGGTAAAACTTTCTATGTAGCCCATATTGATAATTTTTTATACTGCATTCATAATGTCTCATAATACACCTTATAGTAAGTTATAACTTCTCATAAATAATTATAACTACAATTATAATCCATTATAAGACTTCCATTATTAATAGCTATACTTTAGAGTATAATGCATTATAACACAAGCAACATCCAGTTTAATGCAGCAGAAGTTAATAAAGTTAATGTTATAAGTGCTGTATAGTGTAAACAGTCAAAAGGCTTTATGACATCATCATATTATAAGTGCTCTTATAAACAGCCATAACATAAACTTGTAACATACATTAACATTACAGGTCAAACTTACGTAATGGAAGTTATTTATAAAATAAGATGCACAGACATTACAGTGTATTGAATAGAGTCCAGTATAGAATCAGTTTGATTGGCTACATGTGTGATCAGCATTGCATTAATAGAGTTTCTGATATATTTTAACCTTGTAGCTTTACAAGTGTTTTTCATAATATCTCAAAATTTACATTGAATGTGTGTTATTTTGTATTCTGTGCGTGTGTCATGTATATTACTTCCAGCATGAGTTGTCTTATAACTACTTAAAAGTATCTTATGGATATAAGAAGACATTGCTTTGTCACATTACTTAAAGCATACCTGTTATATGCAGTATATTACAAATATATAATACATTATAACTTCAACAGATAAAATTAAATGTTGCTTGTGTTGTAATGCATTATACTCTAATGAATAGGTCATTACTATAATGTATTACAATTGTGGTTACAATTATTTATGAGATAACATACTGTATTATAATGCGTATTATAAGACATTATTAATGCATTATAGTGCCTTTACAATGCATTATAAATATGGGCTTCATAGAAAGTGTTACCAAAGAACCTAGCTGAATTGGGTAAACCCAATCAAATTAGACGTGTCAGTGTCACTCAAATAATCTCATTTATTTCTTTATGTACTAACTAGTGAAAGTGAATGTTAGCATGCTTAATACATGCTGGTTGGAAGCACTACAGAGTGTCGTTTAGTAACTATGCTATGGTTAGCACTGCATTTGATCAATAGATAATGGTAACCCCCGAAACTCCAACATAACAGAAACTCTTCTAAATCGCAACATAATAAAACATTTAACAACAACATGTACCCCCCTTTATATTCATCATGCACAAAAACACAAAATAACACTTCATTTTAACATTTCTCTCCCTATCAAGTCCCTTGCAAAGCAGTTTGGGAAATGTAAATCCCCTGCCCAGTTTCATCTAATGCTACATTAACACCACAAAAAGTGTTCATGTAGTCCCAACTCAAATGGATTGAGTAAACTTCTATTTTAAAAATGTAAATGGATAGAATGCAATGATGTGACAAAATGTTCTAGAATTGTGTTGCTTTAGTTCATTTTAGTAGTAAATTGCACAAGCAGCAAAGAATCCTTGTTTCGAGTGTATATCTGCTGTGTGTGTTTCAGTGGGCGGTGCTGTGGCATTGGGGGTGTACACAGTTCTCTTCCTAAAACTCTACTCATACAGAGACATCAACAAATGGTGCAGAGAGACAAGACACGCCAAAGCCCGCACCCTGTCCCGCTCGCATTCCTGTGAGTCTCACTTTCATCTCATCTTGCGCTCACGCCACTAACACACAAATGCCCAAAAAAGCACCTTTATAGTATCCTAAAAGTAGTCCATATGATTTGTGTGTGAAAATGTTCTGAAGTCATACAATAGTTTAAAACAGTGAGGAACAGTGTGTGAAAGGCTTCCGTTGTTTGTTTAAATATGTAAAATTGTAAACAGATGCAACACACACAAACAGACCTGTATGCACTAATGTTGCACTGTACTGCCACCTGCTGGGTAATTTAAGAGATCAGCAAAACAGCCAATTACTATTTTATAGAATCCATAAGCTAGTCATAGATGCATTCTGCCATATGTCGTGGCAAGCTTGAATATGCATCATTTAATAATAAAAGTCACATGTTTGGAATGACCTGAGAGTGAATAAATGATGGCAGAATGTGAACTATCCATTTAAGATCTTTCTTAGTTCAACTATATTTATTCGTAGTTAAGATACTTTTGATATTTTGACTGTGTATATTTCATTATAAACGTATTTCGCCATTATCAGTGAGTCTTTGTTGTTTGGTCTCTTTGCTCTTTTGATTTGCGTATGTTAAAGTTTAACTTTCTTTTACAGTTCCGTCTCTACACAGAGCGAATGGCACAACCGCAAACACACACGTGACATATCCGGGTAACCTCACACACAGAGGTCAGTCTGTTTCAAGAGTTTACACGAAACCTGTCAAGAACATGTCCAGGTCATATTTTACCTTAAAAATAAATGAATAAAACAGAAGATAAAAGCCAATTATGCCTATTTTAGGAGCATTAATATTTTATTAATTTTTTGTGGGGATTGTGACATTATTTTCATGACAAATAAAGCACACTTTCCCAAATTATCTTAACCCTTTAAGCTCTGAAGGTGTTTTTAAAGATTTCCTGTTTCAGTGGCATACCCAAAATTAAAGGCTTATAACTCGAAAAAAAAACAAAAAACAAGGAGGGTATCATTGTAAAGAAAACTTGTAAAAATAATTAATGATATGGATTGATACATTCTGAGAGTCTCATCCTAAGAAACTGCTGAAAAATTTAAATAAATTGAGCCAAAAAAAAATTCTGAGTGTAAATAAGGTGGCTCCGAAAAACTGCTTTTGTTTTGTGCCCAATCATGTCAGCTGTATCTGAAATTTTGTGTTGATACGACAAAGCAATCAAAAGTTATAACATTACAAAAATATTTTATCATTGTGTCCAAAAGCCTCTCCAAACAAATAAAACATAATAATTGTACATAAGAACTAATTACACATGCAAACACAACAATGACTAAAGGTTTGCATAGCATGAAGACATGATTTTATTCATGAGATTTCACAGAGTGAGTTTCATTCTGTGTCATTTGAGTCATCATTGAGTCTGTGTCATGTATTTGGCGCCATCTCCTGGTGGCCATATGTAACATTGTGCTTCATGTGGATTATCTAATGATCTGTGCATCTGATTATCTTGTGTGTGGGCTCGTTTGAAAGATAACTGCCTCCTCTAAGTAATGATATTTGATATTTTATGTTCGGTTTAAGTTTTGTGAAGTTATTAGCGAAAACGTGGCATATAAACAACACCAACATAATTGTCAAAGACATACACTTAACTATTACTTGCTATATTTTTGTCTGTGTGTAAAACAAATAGGCTGGTTGTATTCTACTCTTTGAGAGCTTTCTAACAACATAAGACACATGGCTATTTGATGAGCTTGATGTTTATATTGATTGCAATAATCAATAAATAAATGTATTATAAAAACGGAACACTTCTGATTTGTCTGCAAATATCAAAGCACTTGTTCAGTTTTGGTCGTAATGTCTGCATGTATTGTAAAGTAGAGCTTCTAAACTTTCAAACGATACTAATTTTGTGTTGGTCAAGACTGTAGTTATTAATATTTTGACTATTTTTTTTCTCGCAAGCTCATCTGAGCTTAAATGGTTATTAACCTTTAAAAAAAATGCATTTTCATTACTATAATGCAAAATATTATATTCAAATTTTAAAGTATATACTCAGTATGCTACCTTTAATTTCAAAATACAGAAGAAAAAAAATGACTTTATTACAGTAATGAGAATCATCATTTTAACAATTTGGGAAGAAATGAGCTTCATTGTCATGAAAATAATGTCACAATGAAATAAAAATAAAGATCCTAAAAAGGCTTTTATTCAAAACATAATTTGCTTCCTTCTGATTTTAGGGTGAAATGTGACCTGAACATGTTCACAAGAGATTTACCCTTGACTTCTGTAATTACAGTATAAACAGAACTTGAGAGACTTCAGTTACGAAAGCATTTGAGCTCATTTGTTATGAAAAAGTCACACATTTATTTTGCATTATGTAACAAATTAGCTCATGCGAATTTACGACCTCGGCCATCTATCAACAGTGTTTTCTCTTTGAATCACGCAGCTATATTTATATATTTACATCTTTCTCCGTTTATATTTTTCAGACATGTATTATTTTATTTTTGCTCCGACTCTGTGTTATGAGCTCAACTTCCCTCGGTCTCCACGGATACGAAAACGTTTCTTACTGCGACGATTGTTCGAGATGGTGAGTGATATGATGTCAGAAAGAAATGCAGATGTTTTCAAACCTGAGACTAATGTTTACAACAGATGTATAAATATTAAGTTTACATCACATTCAAACAAGCTGATAAGCATTTTCTTTGTTGCAGCTGTTTTTAATACAGTTAATGGTTGGATTAATACAGCAGGTATATATTTTATTAGTACGTTAAAGCTTACCTGTATATTTTAAGTATTTTTGAATAACACTCTTTTTTGTCTTGTTATAGTGGATGGTGCCTACTATTCAAAACTCAATGAAACCCTTTCAGGTAAAATCTTTTTATTATTATTATTATTATTATTATTTAGTTATAATTTTGTAAAGTGGTTAAAAAGTTTCTATGATATTTAGTTGTGTTTGCTTAGGCATGCATCACTATTACTGTTGTTCTTATGTAGGATTAGTGATTTGAACAAACCCATAACACAAGTATTACACTTCCAGGGTTCCCATGGGTCCTTAAAAAGTCTTAAAATGTCATAAAATTTAAGGCCATAAAAAAATCTTAAATATCTTAAATGGTATAACAAAAGTCTTAATAATCATTCAAAGAGGTCAGGAATCACAATATGACCAAATGTAATCATTAAACTGGAAAAGGCTGTGATTTAATTACATAAATCTATAGTCTGTATGTGCTGCACGCTTCAAAGTGAAGATGCTGAACTGTTGCACATTCTCCAAGCATGTAGGGAGCTCATGATACAGTGTTTCCAGCAGTTTCAGAGCTGTTCAAAATCAGTTAATTACTGCTTATTTTTGTTTTTGACAAGGTTTATTGTACAGCGTGTATATAGTAATAAGATGCGTACATAAAACAAATATAATCTTGTATTGAGATACCGTACTCTTTTTATTTGTTCAAGTCTTAAAAAAGGTCTTAAATTTGATTTTAAAATCTGTGCAGCATCCTTGACTTCACAAAGTAAATCTTTTGATCTTTAAATCAAGGATACTGTAAAAAAGCTTAATCTGACTCAACTCAATAAGAGTACAAAGAGGGCCAAAAATACACTGCCTGGCCAAAAAAAAAGTCACATACTCTAATATTTCGTTGGACCGCCTTTAGCTTTGATTACGCCACGTATTCGTCGTGGCATTGTTTCAACAAACTTATGCAACGTCACAACATTTATTTCCATCCAGAGTTGCATTTATTTTTGTCCGAGATCTTGTATTGATGACGGGAGAGTCGAACCACTCCGTAAAGTCTCTCCAGCACGTCCCAAAGACTTTCAGTGGGGTTAAGGTCAGGACTCTGTGGTGACCAATTCATGTGTGAAAATGATTCCTCATGCTCCCTGAACCACTCTTTCACAATTTGAGCCCGATGAATATTGGCATTGTCGTCCTGGAATATGTCCATGCTGTCAGGGAAGAAAAAATCCATTGATGGGATAACCTGATCTTTCAGTACATTCAGGTCGTCAGCTGACTTCATTTTATTGCTGCATAATGTTGTTGAGCCTAGACCTGATTGAAGCAACCCCAGATCATAACACTGCCTCCAGAGGCTTGTACAGTGGGCACTATGCATGACGGGTGCATCGCTTCATGCGCTTCCCTTCTTACCCTGACGCACCCATCGCTTTTGGAATAGGGTAAATCTGGACTCATCAGACCACATGACCTTTTTCCGTTGCTTCACAGTCCAATCTTTATGCTCCCTAGCAAATTGAAGTCGTTTTTTCTGATTAGCCTCACTAACAAGTGACATTCTTGTGGCCACACAGCTGTTGAGTCTCAATCCTGTAAGTTCTCATCACATTGTGCGTGCAGAAATGCTCTTACTTTCACTATTAAACATAACCGTGAGTTCTACTGTCGATTTTTTACGATATGATATCACCAAGTGTTTTAGTGATCCACATTTACGATCATTCAAGATTTGTTTCTGACCAAATTTCTACTGTTGAAGCTGACGGTTCACCACTATCCTTCTAGGTTTTAATAATGTGTTGGACAGTTCTTAACCCAGTTCCATTGATTTCAGCAATCTCCTTAGTTGTTTACTTTGCTTGATGCAGGCCAATAATTTCTGAAACACAGTAACATCTTTTCCATGACCACAGGATACGTATTCTGACATGGTTGTTTAAGAAATGAGAAGCTACACACTGCATCAGTTAGGATTAAAAGAATTGATGCCAGCTGAAACATATTAATCACTGCAGTAATGATCCAATCATAGGCTCATAAGTATCTGCTTATTTAAATTCAAACTGCGACTTCTTTCTTTTTCTACCTTTGTTTTTTGTTTTTTTGGCCAGGCAGTGTATTATGGAAATAAATTGTAGAGAATTCTTACTATTAATATTAATAATCTAAATATTTAATATTAGTCATAATCTATTGAAGAAAAATAATTTATATATACACACACATATATATAATTATTTGAATTATTATGTGTTATTTGTATTTATATTTATATTTCTGAATAATGACCACGCATTTGGGGATAAAGTGATATTTAACTCATCATCCGGTTATTGCAAGTCATCTTTGCTACTTCACACATCACTCTGCGACCTCTACAAGTAAGCTAATAAAATTATTTAAACATAATCAATATTTAATGTCCAGTTATTGATTTATTTAGCTATTCGTGTAATAAGCTGGATAATGAGCAGTCAGATTTTGTCAAAGTGAACACCAGACACAAACCAGAGGTGGAATTCAACTGTCTCTGGAGACTCTTTCCTCTCTTTCTTCTCACATAATAACACAATTTCAACACAAATCAATATTTCATGCCCATGTATTTAGTTATGTGTTAAGTAGCCATGTAATAGGTGGGATAATCCACAGTCAGCCGGTCATTATCACAAAATAAACCCCTTTAGAGTGATACAAGACCACCTGAACATCCTGTTGGGGTTTACTTTGCGATAACGACCAGCTGACTGTACATCAGCTCTTATATTATTACTAGTAACAGGTATAGAATAGCTGCTTTGATGTGTGTTGTTTTTATCTGCCTTATTTATATGAAGCTCTGTCTCTTTTAACAGGACATGGATTTCTCTAGAATGGTTGAACGACTGCTGAAACTCGCTGTAAGTGACGAAACAGACACAAACAGACAGACGCTGTTGTTTTTACGGCTTTCTGTCGCCAATACTTCTGTTGCTATTGCTGCTGTTGTTGCCATTGCTACTGTTGCTACAGCTTTCATTTTTGCACCTGCTGTTGCTACAGTGTTATGCAAAATTCAAGCCCACTTTGGACTGAAAATGCCTTTTAGACTATCTTTCTCTATCGACAGTTTATCAAAAGTAGCTGAAAGCTTGAATTTCACACCGCAACGGCTAGTGTTGATTTGAGTGATGTTTGACATGTTTGTGGCCCCTCCTCCTCAGAGTGTCTGATGGCACAAGCCCCTCCCCTTCTCCCTGTGCCTCTACAGGTGCCCAATCATTTAATCTGGCTCATCTTTTTCTATTGGTTTTTCCACTCCTCTATGAACTTCGTAGCTGAGCTCATGCAGTTCGGAGACCGCGAGTTTTACCGAGACTGGTGGTGAGTTTATCTTGAATTTCCTGAGCTGATTTTGGTTTAAAACAACGTTGATCAAAACCTCTGGACATGCTAAAAACGTACAAAGAAAATCTCAAACACATAGTCCCTCATTGATTAGTTTCTGCTAACTTATATATAGATGTGGGTGAGAAACAGATCAATATTTAAGTCCTTTTTTAATATAAATATCCACTTTCACTTTCACTTTCTTCTTTAGTTTTTGGCGATCCGCATTCTTCATGCATATCACCACCTACTTGGCAGAGAGGAGAATTTATCATAAAAAAGGACTTAAATATTGATCCGTTTCTCACCCACATCTATCATATTACTTCTGAAGACATGGATTAAACCACCGGAGTCATATGGATTACTTTTATTATACATTTATGTGCTTTTTGGACCTTCAAAATTTTGAACCCTGTTGACTTGCATTGTATGGACCTACAGAGCTGAAATATTTTTCTAAAAATCTTCATTTGTGTTCAACAGAAGAAGGAAGTTGAACTGTTCCTTTAAACAATAGTACAATAACCACAAAATTTACCATCATTTTACTACATATTTTAACTATGATATTCATAGTACTTTAGTAATGAAAAAAACAAAAAACATGGTTACTACAGTTTTACTATAATTACACTATGGTTAATTTGTTTGAATTTATTTATTCATTTATTTAGAATGATTATTATTTAAAAAAAAAAAACATTTATTTGAAAATTAACCATGGTTTCGCAATAGTAAAACAGCAATAACCATGACTGTAGTAACTATTTTGGTGGTAACCCCAAATTAACGTCCACAAATTAAAGGTCGACCGATAGTGGATTTTGTCGATACCAATAGCTAAGGTGGTGGAAAAGGCCGATAACCGATTAATCGGCCAATAGTTTTTAAAATCGGTTAATGCAATGTTAAAAAAATGTCTTATTCTTTCCTTACTATGACGGGCAAAAACAGAGACATTACAAGAGTCCAAAATTAATAAAATCCCAGATGCAGTTAATTGTCCAACCAAAATTGCAAAAATAATCAGAATTGCATACTTCCATACTACTCTTACTATTTCTGCCATAAACAGATATGGATTTCCAAACTCAGCTGTGATTATTATTGGGATTTTGGTTGAACAAATAACTGCATCTGGGATTTTATTCAGGGTACTCTTATTTTGAAATGACGGAGACTTGGATCCATTATAATGCTCTGTATAATTAAGATATATTTAAAGAGCATTCAATTTAGACTCTTCATTATCTAATCGAAACAATAAAATATGCATTGAACTGAGGATAAAAATATGGATGAGCAGCTTCAATGAGGACGATTTAGATACAGCAAATCCCCACGAAGTGTCAGTGATTGTTTTTATTTCCCCTCCAGCGCCGGCAACAGGGGAATAGTAATAAATTAATACAAAACAATCGGCATAGATTTTTGCAGATAATCAATTGTTCCAAAAAGCAAATATCGGCACAGATTAATCGGTTAAACCGATATATCGGTCTACCTCTACCACAAATTAACCATTGTGTTACTATAGTAAAACTAACCATGCTTTTTACAGAATGATTACGATCGTTATTACCCTAATTTTGGTTTTCATGTATTATTACTATAGTTTTACCACAAATAGCATGAATAAAATATGGTTAAAGTAGTAAAACCATGGTAAATTTTTTTAGTGATTATGGTTTCACTATAAATGCCACAGTTGAACTATAATTACTGTAGTAAAATCATGATAAAGTTTCTATGGTTTCACTACAAATACCATAGTTCAACTATGTTTACTAAAACCATAGTTCATTTTCGTCCATCCAATCAATTCCAGATGGATAAAATAAATTCTCGTCCTACTTTTTCATGAATAATTCATGTTTCAATGAGTGAATGCCATTTCATGTTGTCTTGAACGTGAAATGTTTTTACACTTGAGTATTTCCGACTGTTCAGTTTCACTGTAAATGATT
Source organism: Myxocyprinus asiaticus (assembly GCF_019703515.2). Lineage (NCBI taxonomy): Eukaryota > Metazoa > Chordata > Actinopteri > Cypriniformes > Catostomidae > Myxocyprinus > Myxocyprinus asiaticus. The sequence goes on along the minus strand of NC_059377.1, from coordinate 41,964,887 downwards.
GGCTTTGTATTTGCAGGAACTCTGAAACAGTCCCATATTTTTGGTCGAACTGGAACATTCCTGTACACAAATGGTGTCTACGGTGAGACGGCAGTAACGTAGCAATTCAAAATAGCTTTGCGTTTATATTGTCAATTACCAACATTTTAGTTTGAAGTCTGTTTGTTGAGTAATGTGTCTCTTTCTTCCCTATAGACACTTTTATAAGCCCATGTTGCTGAAAGGCGTTAATAAGTTACCGGCTCAGATTGCTGTGTTCTTCCTGTCTGCATTTTTCCACGAGGTTATAATTTTATAATAGGATTATAATTTACCATTTACAATCACTTAAGACTATGTTTCTTGTGTCCACAGTGGTGCTGACAGTGTGTTTTGTTTCATTTTTGGCAGTATTTGGTGAGCATTCCCCTTAAGATGTTTCGGCTGTGGGCATTCTTGGGTATGATGTCACAGGTGAGTCTTATAGGGATGGTTCACCCAAAAATGAAAATTCAGTCATTGTTTAAACTTAACTCACCCCTGTGTTGTTATAACCCTATATGACTTTTTCTGAACACAAAGGGAGAAATTGTGAATAAATGTTGTGCTCAGTGATGTCATACAATGGCAGTTTATGGTGACCACCTCTTCAAGCTTCAAAAGGACACAAAAGTATAATTCAGAAGTCTAATAAATTATTCCATGAGACTCATGATTGTTATGAAAGCATACGATAAGATTTGGTGAGAAACAAACTGAAATCTAATGTATTATTTAGTGAAAATGTTCTGACCGTTGATCTCCTGTGTGCGTTCATGATAGGACACGAGAGCAACAGTTCACGCAGCCCCCTCGTGACATTGGGGCGTTCAAGCGAAAACTCATTTGTTTATTTAAAAACAGGTCTGCCACAGTGATATTGACAACTGAACACAACAAAACTGCACACAAAACAGAGAACAGAACTTACTAAACATGTCTGAAGAGTTTGTAGTCAAAGAATTGATGCATTTCTGTGCCCAGCCTTGTTTTCTTTTTTTGTTTTTTTTTTAAGTTTTTGGACCGGTGCCAGTTCACAGTGGACGGAGTTAACCGTGCAATGCCGAAAATAGAAAACAAGCGATCGATAGAATGTCCCGTCGCTCATCACTGCTGGTTAGGACAAAAAATGATTACCATAGAAAAGATACCTTTTATCGCGTGTCGTTGGCTGTCAGGTTAGGACACGTTGTGACTGTGGCGTCCTGTATCTCCTCTGTGTTTCTGCTTGATTTCAAAGTATTCCGTTCAAAAAAATAAGGCTGGGCATAGAAATGCATCAATTCTTTGACTACAAACTCTTCAGACATGTTTAGTAAGTTCTGTTCTCTGTTTTGTGTGCAACTGTGTTGTGTTCTGTTGTCTCTATTGCTGTGGAGGACCTGTTTTTAAATAAACAAAACGAGTTATCGCTTGAACGCCCCAATGTCACGAGTGAGCTGTGTGAACTGTTGCTCTCGTGCCCTATCATGAACACGCACAGGAGATCAACGATCAGTGAACCTTTTCACTAAATAATACATTAGATTTCAGTTTGTTTCTCACCAAATCTTATTGTATGCTTTCATAACAATCATGAGTCTCATGGAATAATTTATTAGACTTCTGAATTATACTTTTGTGACCTTTTGAAGCTTGAAGAGGTGGTCACCATAAACTGCCATTGTATGACATCACTGAACACAAAAAAAATGTCACAGTTTCTCCATTTGCGTAAATAAAAAGAAAGTCATATAGGGTTATAACAACACAGGGGTGAGTAAGCAATGACTGAATTCTCATTTTTGGGTGAACTAATCCTTTAAATACCTGATTTTGTCTATTAAAGTAAAAGTTCACCCAAAAATGAAAATCAGATCATTATTTACTCACCCTCAAGTCATTGTCAAGCTTCAAAAAGGACAAAAAACATAATGTAAGCACCATAAAAGTAGTCCATACTACTTGTGCATTATTTTCCAAGTCTTCTGAATAAATCCGATAGTTTTGTATGCAGAAAAGATTGACGTTTAAGTTGTTATTCACTGACAATCTTCACCTCCGCCCAAGTACCTCGTGACCATAGAAAATAGAACAGCATATACTGGTAGTTTGGAACAACATGGCATTTATTTGGGGTGAACTATTCCTTTAAATCTTTTTTAAACCCAGACGTTTCATTATTTCACAGTCTGTTTCCTGTTTCAGATCCCACTCGCCTATTTTGTGGGTCGATTCTTGAGAGGAAACTATGGCAACGCCGCTGTGTGGATGTCGCTGATCATCGGCCAGCCGGTCGCCGTGCTTATGTACGTCCACGACTATTACGTGCTGAATTCTGTGGCCGTGAGGCAGGACGACGCACCATGACGTGACATTCTTTACAATAACCGAGATGTTGAATGTAAAAGCAATGCATATATTTTTACAAGGGAAATGACATGTTTTTAACACAATAAAAGGCCAATTTTTGGCAAAAGCACTTGGACTGATCAGTGTGAGTAGGCTTGTGTTTTATCATGTGCAATCGTAATTGAAACACTGCCAAGCCAAAGCGACACAACATCACAACACCTTCTCACTTCTGTTTCATACTTGAAACTTTCCTATAACGTTGATCAATGCAAAGAGGCACAAAATGAAAAGTGCCAAAAAAGTGATGCTGTTTGTTATTATTTTTCAGTTTTTTCTTCAGTATAAATCTAATGTGTTTTTTATGATTTGTGATCGAATCAGGTTTTTGCACTTTATTTGACAGTGCATGAAGTGTGTTAGTGTTTTAACTTAAAGAATGCAAGTTTACTTTAAACTTAAAATAAGTTTTAATTTTAAGAATGTACCTGCTTTTACAGTGGCAAGAAAAAGTATGTGAACCCCCTGGAATTACCTGCATTTATGAACAAATTTGTCTGAAAATCTGGTTTGATCTTCATCTAAGTTATAATAATCAAGCACAATCTGTTTGAACTAATAACACACAATTTATTGTGTTGTTCTTGTAGATATTGAATACATCACTCAAACATTCACAGTGTAGGTTGGAAAAAGTAAGTGAACCCCTAGGCTAATGATGTCAGCAAAAGCTAATTAGAGTAAGGAGTTGGCAAACCTGGCATCCAATTAATGAAACGAGATTGGAGGTGTGGGTTAGAGCTACTTTGACTTATAAAAAGCACTCAAACATTTTGAGTTTGCTATTCACAAGAAGCATCTTCTGAAGTGGCCATGCCTTGCAAACAAAGAGTTTTCAGAAGACCTACGATCAAGAATTGTTGCTTTGCATAAAGCTGGAAAGGGTTACAGAGTTATCTCATAGAAACGCTTGGTTGAAGTTATTGCTGCCAAAGAAGGGTCGACCAGTTATTAAATCCAAGGGTTCACTTACTTTTTCCACAGCACTGTGAATGTTTAATGGGATGTGTTCAATTAAGACATGAAAGATTATAATTGTTTGTTGTTATCTTAAGCAGATTGTGTTTGTCTGTACTTGTGACTTTGATGAAGATGAGATCATACTATATGACCAATTAATCCAGAAAACCAGCTAATACCAAAGGGTTCACATACTTTTTCTTGCCACTGTATGTTGATTTGATTATTGTAATATTATATGTGAAATATGTTCATCTGTGAAATTGTTTAAACCAAAATATAGTTTTTTTTTTGTGCCATTCTATTTGATTGCAATATTATTTTAATGTCATTTAAGATTTAAGGTATATTGATTTTTGATTTTGCTTTGTATTTTAGCTGGCATAAATGTCTCACAAAATGTTTGTTTGAATCTCTCTAGCATAATTAAACGTTAAAAGGTTTTATGCATAACTAGATACACGTGTAACTTTACATTATACACTGTTGTATGAATAGATTTAAATTCTGTTGCAATCCCTGAGATCATAAAATTTTGCAATAAGTAATGGTGAAGTTTTTTCCAAAGCTTTGGAGAGATCATTTTAAAGTAACTCCTGTGAAAGAACTGAAGACACAGTGCTGCATTTTTCCTTGAGCAGCTCACATTCCAGTTTAATAAATCTTTTAAACTTTATCTAGCTGTGCATGAAGTATTTTGACATTGGGACAATATCTATAGAAACTGATGAAACATATGGACTCTTGAGTTTTAATGTGGGCATATAAAATATTTATTTAGCAGACAACAGATACAGAAACTAGTCAGACAGATCCAAAACAACACTTTAACAAAACAATAAAGAACACAGTTGGGCCACTAGAAATCTGTCTGTGATAAAGAGGTGCAGATAAAACTGAGGGGGGAAGTGAGGGAATCCAGCATGTCACTGCTGTAGAGAAGATAATCAAGATTAATTACACCACTTATTTATTGCATATTTAAATGTACATGAACTTTGAGCTTGCACATAAGCATGCGTTACAAAATGATTTGGCTAAAACAAACTTTTAACAGGAACTCACCTTTGCTTTGTTTTGTACCGGTAAATAGAGTTTAAATTCAGCAGGGAGCTCGTCCTCAGAGTACAGTCGGTCAGAGAAGTAAACTCTCCTAATGCGACAGTTTGCATGAATCTAGAAAACACCAGGATGACAATTATGAACCCCAAATGATCCTGAATTAGTCCGATTGGCTTGACTAGAGCCAAAGTTTTCCCCTTAATGTTAGGCAGGGCAAGGCAGGTTTATTTATCCATATGCCCTATTCCCTTCGAAGACTTTACCATCCACTGTGTGAGCTTTGAAAAGCTAAAAGGTGTGTGGCTCAAAAATAATGGTCATTTAGAACTCACTTTTTAAGCCATTTTTGCTTGACTATCATAATCGATCTCCCTTCAAAGTGCCCTTCGGAGGGAGATTTATTCCGTTTGGAACACGCAACTAGCAGGAAATGTAAAGTAACAAAAATATGTCACTTCGTCACTTTTTCGTCTTGAAATGGTTTATATGGGAGTGTGGTGGTCATGTTTTGATTAACTACACTCACACACACGTTCCCATTTTCCCCATTTGTTTCCACTAAGCTAATAAAATAGTGACGACTCGTGTGGGTGGGTGTGCGCGTGTGTGTGTGTGTGTGTGTAGATCAAGTTCTGCTTGAACCACACACACACACGAGCACACACACACACTCACATTTCCATTGCTTTTATATTGAGTTAATAATATTGTGACAATTTGTGTGTGTTTGTGTGTGTGTGTGTGTGTGTGTGTGTGTTAGAGGTAGACCGATATATCAGTTTTACCGATTAATCTGTGCCGATATTTGCTTTTTGTAACTATCGGTTCTCAGTGAAAATCTATGCCAATAGTTGCCGATATTGTTTTTATTTTATTTTTTATTTCTGCAGTATAACAGAAGCCTCTAGATGTGAAATAAAAACAATGATTGACACCTAGTGGGGATTTGTTATATCTAAATCTTTCATCATTGATAATATTCATCCATATTTTTATCCTCACATCAATGCATATTTTGTTATTTTGATTAGATAATCAATTGTTCTAAATTGAAGTGAGAGCATGCAAAGAAAAATGTGACTATATAGAAATGTGCTCTGCAGCACATACATCGTGTCTTGTGAATAATAATCAAAAAAACTACCACCTGGTGATATATAAAATCCTCAATATGTTTGAATACAGGCTCTAAAAATGTGGTAAATACTTCAATATAGAGCATTCTAACTGAGCCAATTCTCCGTCATTTTAAAATAAGAGTCCCAAAATGAGTAAGAGTACTTCAGGTTAGTTTATAGTTAAAAGTTCTTAATTTTTTTCTGGTTATTATTGGTATTTGGTTACACAATAGACTGAATTTGCAACTTTGTTCATTTCGGACACTTGTAGCCTCTGTCTGTGCCCTTTATAGTATGTTTTTTAACATTCTATAAATTGTTTTTAAAAACTATCAGCCGATTAATTGGTGATCAAACTATTCCGCCACATTAGATATCGGTATCGGCAAAATCCCCTATTGGTTGACCTCTAGTTTATGTGTGAGTGTTTTGGGTGGGTGTGTGTGGGTCAGGTAAAAAAAAAGTTTTCTGGCATATTACAGCTGTCTCGTAAGTCTTTATATGAACCAGGTCAAACTGACCCGGATCAACTTCTTTGTTACTATTTTTCATTTATAAATACATGAAATTGATCATTTTAACATTACCCTACTTTCCATCCACTTTGTAACCGACAAAGAGAAAATGTGTAAAAAAAACAATTGTTTTCATTCAAATGGCCTTTTATCGATAAAAATGGTGTGCGTGATGACATCATGCATAAAAAAACAATTTGTCGCATAAGTTTTGGTATATCGCAAAATAAATCTTAATTTCACAAATAAATGTAATCAGAAGAGGAGGAATTGCAATCAAAAGGGAGCAGTTGTCCTTCTGATAGGACTGTAATATTGGTCCTGATGTTGCGCCTATCGCAGGTTACCACCGGTTCCGACCCGAAAGCGAATCGTCATGGCCCTGTTCAAGCTGGCAACCTGCACCAAGTAGTGGGGGAAACTTTCGGTCTTAGTATAAAGAACATCCAGCGATGTGTATATGCTGTGTGCACAGCTATTCAAGAAAAACTGAAACATATGATACATTCCTGATATTCAATAGACTGTTTTGAACAATCATCTAATCTAAAGCATCGCCAACTGCATTATGTCCCGCATATTTGTCCAGCAACCTTTAACGACCAACTGAACTTGATTGTCATCTAAAATTAATTTAATGTCATAATGTAATTTACATTTTCTGAAGAAGCTCAGCAAATGTGATCTGAGCTAAAGAGGCTTAGATTTACAATATTTAAACGTTTTAAAATGTTCAAAAGCTCGTTTTCTGAAAGTAAACTCAGCATTGGACAAATAGTTCTGATAGTTTATAGTCTTGAAAAAAGTCTAGAACATTCTGAGAATGTCATTCAGACGACTTTTTTCATCTACAGAACAGGGTAAAGCTAATTTAAGTTTGTGTAAAAAAAAAGGCAATTATATAGGCCTAACAATAGAATTAGTATGTGTATTTATTTTTCATTTAAAACATCTTTGTGCACAGAAATGATGTTTTTTTTGTATTGTGGGCTAATTCCATGACTGCATCTGTTATTTTGAATGCTGTGGAAAAGCAACTTTAATAAATAAACGGATGTCTACCGCGATTAAATTAAATCTCAAAGAGAGGCCATTAATTTGTTCTCCTTGTACTTGTCGATGACAGGTGCATGATACGAGATATTTGTGTTGGCGCTCCTGGAAGTGTCATGATGCAGATGTGTTTGCAGCATCAGATCTGTGCCAATCCATAACAGTGCGACTAATGCTTCACGTACAATAAATTAGCTTTCAAGGATGTATACCTTGTCATCATGATTAACACAGGCTAACGAAAAAGAAGGAAAAAGAATACAGATATAAAATGATACAGTCCAATCAGTGCTTGAATAGATATAAGGACATAATAAACATAAGGTGTATTATTTATAGAATCTAATTGAAAAAAATGTCTTGTATATTTTGCTTAAACACCGTAAATAGTACTCAAACTTTCTGATTTTACAGGTATCTCTCTGATGGCTTTACTTCTAAACAATATGCCTTGGTTTAATCTACAGATGTGCAATATAACAGCAAGCATGTTGGAATTGGCTATTTTTTTTATTTATTTTTTTATTATTGTATCAGTTTGATTAGGTTTAAGTTTATAAAATAAAACTTGTATGGATTTGTAATATCAGCTGTTAAACTGGTTACTGGTCACAACATACAATATACCAGCTATCGACTAAACTTTGTATATCAATGGATCCATAGTTAATCGTCTTTATGGTTAAAATTATAATGGAGGCTGATGATTGGCTCAGAGCAGCTGTTTGTAATCACCTGCACTCGTAGAGTCTCTATGTAATTGGTGCCGTACGCTCGCCGCGTGAAATCCGACAGGTTGAACTGGATCTGATTCCAGCCGTCATCCAGTCTCATGGGCATCGTACAGATGAATGGCTTTACACGTGTCGTGCTCTGATAGTTACTCGCCCGGAACCGCCGCCGGACATTCTTATCATCCAGAACCTGAAACACAATCAAACACATTCCCAAATCAAATATGTAGAACACTGACGTGGAACAACAACATCAAGACCCCACGGAAGTGATTCGTATCCAAATACTTTTATAAAAACTGCACTTATCTAATATGCTAGCGCTGAGAATTACTACAAAATGTCATATATTCACTACAGAAATGTCAAGGACATTTTACAACTTTGATAATTTCCATGATTTCCCCAGACCTGAAAACCTAACCCAAACTGAGCTTTCTGATTCGCTCGTTTCACAACCCTATGGATCCGATTCCCACCTGAACTTCGAATGTGAAATACTTCTTGAGATTCTTGATGATCATGACGAGGAACGGGAGTTTGATGCCGAGGGTCTTCTTTGGGTCAGCTGGACATGTGATGTACGTGGTGCTGCAGATCAGACACAGATCAGATTTGTTAATGATGCTGGTTGTTCAGAATCAGACAGAGGGATGAAGACACACTCTTACCTCACATTAGTCCCCTCCACTTCAAGCACTAAAGACTGAATGTCGTTGTCTGTGATGCGTTTTATGTGCCCGTTTCTGACCTGCAAAAACACGTTTGTTCATGGAGTTATTACATAATTTATATACTCAATAGATCTTAGATCAAAGATAGATAGATAGATAAATACAATGGGAAGAAAAAGTATGTGAATGTTAAAATCTGGTTTGATCTTCATCTAAGTTAGAATAATGAACAAACACAATCTGTTTTAACTAATAACACACAATTTATTGTGTTGTTCTCGTAGATATTGAATACATCATTCAAACATTCACAGTGTATGTGAACCCCTAGGCTAATGACGTCAACAAAAGCTAATTAGAGTCAGGAGTTGGCAAACCTGGCATCCAGTTAAAGAAATGAGATTGGAGGTGTGGGTTAGAGCTGCTTTGACTTATAAAAAGCACTCAACCATTTTGTGTTTGCCATTCACAAGAAGCATCTTCTGACGTGGACCATGCCTTGCAAAAAAAAGAGATCTCAGAAGAGTTTAGATATTCATCTGTCCACAGTTAGACAAACTGTCTATAAATGGAGATGATTTAGTACTATAGGTACTCTCACTAGAAGTGGCCGTCCAGCCAAGATGAGTCAAAGGGCACACCGCAGAATGCTCAATGAGGTAAAAAAGAACCCTAGAGTGGCAGCTAAAGCAAAGACTTGAAGGAATCATTGGAACTGGTTAACATCTCTGTTCATGAGTCTACTATATGAAAAACATTAAACAGGCATGGTGTTCATGGCAGGACATCATGAAGGAAGTCACTGCTTTCCAACAAAAAAATTGCTGCGTGCCTGAATTTTCACAAAGACCGTCTTGAAACTCCACAATGTTATTGGGAAAATGTTTTGTGGACTGATGAAACTAAGGTTAAATTGTTTGGGAAGAACACGCAGCACTACATTTGGCTTAAAAAGGGCACTGCATACCAACATGAAAACATTTTCGAGGCTTGGACCGCTTGCCATCATCGAGGGAAAAATTAATTCCCAAGTTTATCAAGATATCCTGCAGGATAATGTTATGGTGGCTGTGCGCCAGCTGAAGCTCAGTAGAAGTTGGGTGATGCAGCAGGACAATGACCCTAAACATCGAAGCAAAGGTTGTGCAGGTCTAATCCGCAGCTACCGGAAACACTTGGTTGAAGTTATTGCTGCCAAAGGAGGATCGACCAGTTATTAAATCCAAGGGTTCACTTACTTTTTTCCACAGAACTTTGAATGTTTAATGGGATGTGTTCAATTAAGACATGAAAGATTATAGTTGTTTGTGTGTTATCTTAAGCACATTGTGTTTGTCTGTACTTGTGACTTTGATGAAGATGAGATCATAATATATGACCAATTAATGCAGAAAACCAGCTAATTCCAAAGGGTTCACATACTTTTTCTTGCCATGATAGACAGACAGACAGGCAGAACAATTGACGGATAGAATGACAGAGAGACAGACAGACGATATGATGGACAGATAGATAAATAGACATACAAATATGATAGATAGACAAACAGACAGGTAGACAGACGGAACGCTAGACAGACAGACAGACAAACAGACAAAAAGAATAACAGACAGACAGACCAATATCTAGCCAGACAGACATATAGTACAACAGACAGACAGATAGATAGAACGATAGACAGACAGACAAATAGAAGGATAGACAGATAGAACAATAGCTAGACAGACAGACAGACAGATAGAACGATAGACAGACAGACAGACAAATAGAAGGATAAACAGATAGAACCATAGCTAGACAGACAGACAAATAGAAGGATAGACAGATAGAACCATAGCTAGACAGACAGACAAATAGAAGGATAGACAGATAGAACCATAGCTAGACAGACAGACAGATAGAACGATAGACAGACAGACAGACAAATAGAAGGATAAACAGATAGAACCATAGCTAGACAGACAGACAAATAGAAGGATAGACAGATAGAATCATAGCTAGACAGACAGACAGATAGAACAGTAGACAGATAGAACGATAGACAGACAGACAAATAGAAGGATAGACAGACAGAACAATAGCTAGACAGACAGACAGACAAATAGAACAATAGACAGATAGAACAATAGACAGACAGACAGACAAATAGAAGGATAAACAGATAGAACTATAGCTAGACAGACAGACAAATAGAAGGATAGACAGATAGAACAATAGCTAGATAGACAGACAGACAGATAGAACGATAGACAGACAGACAGACAAATAGAAGGATAAACAGATAGAACCATAGCTAGACAGACAGACAAATAGAAAGATAGACAGATAGAACCATAGCTAGACAGACAGACAAATAGAAGGATAGACAGATAGAACAATAGCTAGACAGACAGACAGACAGATAGAACAATAGACAGATAGAACAACAGACAGACAGACAGACAGACAAATAGAAGGATAAACAGATAGAACTATAGCTAGACAGACAGACAAATAGAAGGATAGACAGATAGAACAATAGCTAGACAGACAGATAGAACAATAGACAGATAGAACAATAGACAGACAGACAGACAAATAGAAGGATAGACAAATAGAACCATAGCTAGACAGACAGACAAACAAACAGAATGATAGACAGATAGAACAATAGCTAGACAGACAGACAGAGAGAGCGACAGACAGATAGAATGATTGCTAGACAGACAGTTAGATAGAACGACAGACAGACAGATGGACAGAACAATAGCTAGACAGACAGATAGAGTGACAGACAGATAGAATGACAGACAGATATAACGATAGCTAGACAGACAGAACGACAGACAGACAGATCGATTGCTAGACAGACAGATATAACAATAGACAGATAGAACGACAGACAGAACGATTGCTAGACAGACGGACAGATAGAGCGACAGACAGACAGAGCGACATACAGACAGACAGATAGAATGATATACAGATAGAACGAACGATAGCTAGCTAGACAGACAGACAGACAGACAGATCTGCAGTTTTTGTCTATAATGTTGCTGCACTGTGGTATTGATTATATCAGACGGTAATACCATGGTACTGAATGATTACCATAGTATTCATACACAATCATATTTATATAGTACTTCAATGTATTTTCAAGAACATCATGATAGTGTCCAAAACAAAATTCAATTAACATAAGACAACGTCCAAAAAAAAATAAATAAATAAATAAATAAAAACATGGTAATACTATGGTACTTATTCACAAGTACACTGTTACCTTGAGGTTTATCCGGGCGATCCTATCAGAACTAGACGTATACATAATATATACAAACTAACATGATTTAACTGTCTGCTCACCTTTTTGTCCCATATCTGAAGGGGTTTGCTGCCGATGCTGTAGAGAATGGACAGAAATCCACTCTGAAAGGTGTTTTTGAACATAATCCCGCAGATTTATTTGAAATAATATCATGCACTGTGATTATTATGCGTCAAACGCTTCCGGCCGGATCGCTGAACTGTCGATCTCTGGTTCCGCTTACAAACATTACAGAAACGTTTTTTATTATTATCGTATGCTTGACTAACGCTTTATAACAAGCTAAATGTCGCGTTATATCTGATTAATCCTCCCTGCGACGCCGATGAGATTTCTTTGAGTTTATTTTGGAGTTGCTATGAGACGTAATGTGAGCTCGGTTGTCATGTCGGACCCTTTAATGTTGACACGGATGTTGCTATAGTAACGAGGCGTCCCAAAGGTGATTGGAAGCGTGAAAAATGTTTATTAAAATTGAATGTGTATTTTAATATTTATTAAACCATTATATACATTTTTGTTCATGTTTACAAATGACAAAATATGACAAAATTTTATTAAAAATAAAAACTATATTTAACCCTTGTGTGCTGTGGTGTTTGCTGGTGACCCGAACATACATGTTTATATTTTAAGTAATATTGAATTTTTAGTTTGTATTTATTTATTTTTATATGTAATATCACTAATTTCACTTAAAGGTGCTGTAAGCATTTTTTTTTTTTTTTTTTTTTTTTTTTTTTTTGATGTTTAGGTATTTTAAAAAATGTTCCTACTCCCTGAAAGATATTACTGAAATAAGTGTCGTGAGATATCTCACCGGTCTCTGTGACAGCTCTAGAAATGTGTCCGCGGGCCGCGGTCTCTGACGCTCTCTAACTGTCAATCATTTTGCACGTTCCCATAGAGCTGTTCAGCCATGACGTCAATTTGTAGGCGAATCCGGAAGTCTAATTCGCCATGAGTTCCCTCGGGAATTTCCTATGGGTTTTTATGATGGGGTTTTTGGACTTTTGCACTACACCATAAATTACACATAGTCATACCGCAAATGTGAATTTTTAAGCCGCTGTGCATAAAAAAAAAAAAAAAAAATGTAATTCAAAACGGCTTCAAACTTCCCGTTTGCGAATTACTGTGTGTAATTTATGTTGTAGAACAAAACGTCCATGTTTGATCAAGTAATGTTTACCACAGGCCTTATTTTACACATACATAAATTCAAAAACCCCATTATAAAATCCCATAGTAAAACCCAGAGGGAACCCATGGCGAATTCTCTTCCAGGTTTTTGGACTACACGCTGAACAGCTCTATTGTAGTTGCAGTGAATTATTGAGGCTTAATGCCATTTTTATGCCATGTTGTTCATAACAGTTGTCAGTTGAGGGCGCTATTTTGCAGCTGTTTTTGACAACCATTTTTGCTCGATGTTGGTCTCAATAAAACTCATTTGGTATCTTTGGAGGGTGGGGTTTTGGAAAATGGGGTGTGGCTAATCCAACTAATCAGTTTGTGAAAATTCTAGAATGGCTAAAATCACTTACAGCACCTTTAAGTAAGGCATGAAAATTGTGCATTTGGGGTGAGGGGGTTAATAGTATTTAGACCTTATTTACCAGCAAATTACTAAATTACACCATTCATTCACATAAATACCATTCATATAAAACAGCAAATTTTGATAGCTTCACTTAATACATTCTTCAAGTTCATACATGAAGACAATATAAAATCTATCATGCACTGGGGGCAGATTGCTGCCCTCTGATGGGGGGGAATGGAAAACCACATGTAATATCAAGTTTAACCACTAAATGACTGCAGAGATCCACTCTTTGTTGCCTGGTTGTAGAGAAAAGGTTTTCTAGACATTGTCACAGGTTATGCATTTGGTTATCTTTAGACATTAGCGAAGAGTATTTTTTGTGAAAGTTTAGCATTTATTTGGTAAAAAATATTGTTCTGAAGTGTCAGTTTTTGCAATAATGCCACATTATGATTATTGTCAAACCTGACCATGGTGTTACAAAGGAAAGGCATTGAGTAAGCATTTTTCTTACCTATCATTTATTTCAAACATCAAACATCAGAATTCAATGACTCAAAGTAAATCAAGAAAAATATAAAGAAAACAAACATCAATAAACATAAATGAACAGGAATGGACAGTGATAAATAATTTTGTGTACAAACAGAAGACTTGGAATAAACATCTGAAATGGCAAAATTGGCATTTCTTTTGCAAGCATCAAAATTAGTCAGCGAAGTTAAGTAACAGTAGGAGTGTGTGTGCACTGAGGACAGACTGATGCCATCTGCCACATGACCTGTATATGGCTGCATAGATTCACTAATTCATGCCTGGTTGTAATATATTAATTTGTGCGTGTGCACAAGCGCAAATGTTCACCCCTTCATTTCTATGTGTGTGTTTTATGCATTGTGGTTGATTTATGTATTTTATTTGACACATTAAAAAAAAAAAATGCTCTGTGTTTTAGTCTTTTCCATTCATTTCCTATGGAAGGTCAAAAATGACCCGGAATACCATGAGTGTTACTTTTTTTGTCACGGGGCCTAAACCCGGTCCAAATTTCTGTGCGTGTTCAGATGGCAAATATAGGAAAAGTAACCAAGTCTTGGCCCACTCCATTTTTATTAAAGAAACAAAATCAAAATGGGTAAAGAAAATGACCCAAACACCATATGAGGGTTAAAAAATAATCATTTTATAAACTATATAGTTGTATAATTATGCATTATTAAATATTTTATTTTTATTATTATAATAAATTCTATTTTATATATTTTTTCTTTATTTGTATTTTTTTTTAATTTTATAAATGTTATTGCATTTTATTTTTCAGCAAATTTTCAATCAATAAAACACCTACTCATTATGGATAAACAATATTTATTAATTTATAAATTACATAATAAATATATGCTTAACAAAAAAATGCTAACCTACATATTTCCTGATGGATTCCTTACATTTATGAATAGTTAATAATAGCAATGTTACTGCTTGAAATGTAACCTTTTTTTTTTTTTAAATAGCAGGCAGTATACAGTACATACTACACAGTATGCATCAAGCAGTATGCTAGTATTCCATTCCAAACATTGCCTTTGTTAACAAATAATGTAAATTAAGTCTATGCTTCTTGGTTGTCGAAAGCCATCAGTGCATTAAAACTCTTTTACTGATTTATATAATATCAAATCAATGCTATCCCATATTGACACACCAGAGGTTGTATTTATTCACAACAATAACATCTTACACATTTGCAAGACAGAGAGATGCATTTGTTCCTCCGAACCCAAACGAGTTGGTAAGAGCGATTCTCCGGCCGCTCGTGTTCCAGGACTGCGCAGTGCAGGGAACATAATTCAAGTCAAACTCTGGCTTGGTTCGGTCCAGATTCAGGGTCGGAGGCAGGTTGCCATGGTAACACGCCAGCGCTGTGAACACTGCCTCCAGTGCACCTGCGGCTCCCAGCAGATGACCTGTGGCACCCTTAGTAGATGACACTGCCAGTGAGTATGCATGCTCCTCAAACAGTCTTTTAATGGCTGTGTTCTCTGCAGCGTCTCCTAGTGGTGTGGAGGTGGCATGAGCGTTGATATAGGTCACGTCAGAGGGGGATATTCCCGCATCACGGATCGCAGCCGACATGCACCTGAAATAAAGAATAAAATAAGTCCTTGGTTTAAAAATAATAAATAAAAAAAGGTCAAAATGTCTCCAGTTTGTCACTCCTCTTAAAGGTATAGTGTCCTTTTTTCCATGATTAAGGAATGTTCTGGGTTCAGTGTAAGTTAAGCTCTATGCAGGGTCTATGCATGTAACGGCATTACATATTTAAAATACTAAATATTATTAACTGTATTCCACTACAGTTACAATTTAAATAGTTAGTAATCAGAATACAGTTACTTTCAAAAATTATTCTGATTACTGAAGAGATTACTTTGCATTTTATATTGGTTTCGTTTTTTATATTTAGTCTATTCCGTTGAAAAACACTTTTGCTTTTAAATTAAGCAATCTGAGGAGCGTTTGAACAGCTGGGAAACATTATGATATATTACTCATACGAGCAGACAGAGGGAGCTCTCATACTGTTATGAGTAAAAAGGTGGATGTGATGCCATTGAGGATCTATAGCAACAACAAAAAAAGAAAGAAACGCTCTGACAGATGAAATATAAATCCAATAAATACACTATTACAAGGCTATATGGTTTGTCAGTTTTACAAGAATAAAGGATGCCTATATGAGAAATACTAACCAATATACAGTTGAAGTCAGAAGTTTACATACACCTTAGCCAAATACATTTAAACTCAGTTTTTCACAATTCCTGACATTTAATCATAGAAAACATTCCCTGTCTTAGGTCAGTTAGGATCACTACTTTATTTTAAGAATGTGAAATGTCAGAATAATAGTAGAGAGAATGATTTATTTCAGCTTTTATTTCTTTCATCACATTCCCAGTGGGTCAGAAGTTTACATACACTTTGTTAGTATTTGGTAGCATTGCCTTTAAATTGTTTAACTTGGGTCAAATGTTTTGGGTATCCTTCCACAAGCTTCTCACAATAAGTTGCTGGAATTTTGTCCCATTCCTCCAGACAGAACTGGTGTAACTGAGTCAGGTTTGTAGACCTCCTTGCTCACACACGCTTTTTCAGTTCTGCCCACAAATTTTCTATCAGATTGAGGTCAGGGCCTTGTGATGGCCACTCCAATATCTTGACTTTGTTGTCCTTAAGCCATTTTGCCACAACTTTGGAGGTATGCTTAGGGTCATTGTCCATTTGGAAGACTCATTTGCGACCGAGCTTTAACTTACTGGCTGATGTCTTGAGATGTTGCTTCTTCCTCATGATGCCATCTATTTTGTGAAGTGCACCAGTCCCTCCTGCAGCAAGGCACCCTCACAACATGATGCTGCCACCCCCATGCTTCACGGTTGGGATGGTGTTCTTCGGCTTGCAAGCCTCACCCTTTTTCCTCCAAACATAACGATGGTTCAATTTTTGTTTCATCAGACTAGAGGACATTTCTGCATAAAGTAAGATCTTTGTCCCCATGTGCACTTGCAAACTGTAGTCTGGCTTTTTTATGGTGGTTTTGGAGCAGTGGCTTCTTCCTTGCTGAGCAGCCTTTCAGGTTATGTCGATATAGGACTCGTTTTACTGTGGATATAGATACTTGTCTACCTGTATCCTCCAGCATCTTCACAAGGTCCTTTACTGTTGTTCTAGGATTGATTTGCACTTTTCGCACCAAACTACGTTCATCTCTAGGAGACAGAATGCATCTCCTTCCTGAGCGGTATGATGGCTGCGTGGTCCCATGGTGTTTATACTTGTGTACTATTGTTTGTACAGATGAATGTGGTACCTTCAGGCATTTGGAAATTGCTCCAAAGGATGAACCAGACTTGTGGAGGTCCACAATTGTTTTCTGAGGTATTGGCTGATTTCTTTTGATTTTCCCAGGTAGGCCTTAAAATACATCCACAGGTACACCTCCAATTGACTCCAATTAACCAATCAGAAGCTAATTGTCTAAAGGCTTGTAAATCCTGACATTTTGTCTTATAATGTCGAGGTTCATTCACTTCCGATTAAGTTTGCTGAATTTGAGGGGCTGCATGATGTTAGCCAATCAGAACAGTGGGCATTTACGTTAAAGTTTTAAGGAGGCGCTTAGGCCAAAACCGAGCATTTCAGACAGAGGACCTATAACAGGGTGGAAAATTATCACTAAATTTAGATGACTAAATTAAGACTATTTTTTTTATAAACCATAAACTAACATTCCCAGAACGTTAATGGGACATTTCAATCGAAATTAGAATTTATACAGAACATTCTCTAATGTTAATGTGAATTATTTGGTGTTTACCTTATTTTAAATGATCAATTAAACAATGGATAAGAACAAGACATGGATTTTAGATTGATTATTGACATACAGCAGTGTTGGAAAAATAATATTGTCATAAAGAGGTAAGGAGAACATTAGGAGAACGTTAGGAGAACATTAGAGGATTTTAGTGTGATACAAACAGAAATTTACCAGCATTGCAGCGTTTATCAGATTACAGGGTTTACCTGTGTTATGATGTCATGACAACAAAGTTGCTATACTGGTTATAACTTTACACAGAAAAGGTTAGTAAGTGATTTTATCACACTAAAATCATGTTAACACACATACTGTTCACGTCTTGTGGATATACTTTTCAAACAGTATTTTAATGTTTATCAACTGGCCCCATTAACTTCCATTGTAAGTGCTTTACTGTAACGTCAGGGGAACGTTCTACAAACCTAAATGTAATGTAATGCTTTCCTGACTAACCAATAGGGAATGTTAGAATGTCCTTTCTGGGAACCAAAATCTAATGTTCCCAGAATGCTCTGGGAACCATAAATTCAATTGTTAGCTGTGACAGTATTACCTGAACGCTCCGTCCCCATCTGCGGTTGGCGCTGTTATGTGACTGGCATCTCCTGAGAGCCCATAACCTAACACTTCGGCGTACACCCGGGCACCTCTTTGCTTGGCATGCCCATATTCCTCTAAAACAAGCACTGCCGCCCCTTCACCCATCACAAACCCCTCTCTTTCTGGGTGGAATGGGCGTGAGGCCAACCTGGGCTCCTGGTTCCAGCTGGTGCTGAGGGCCCGAGCACGAGCAAACCCGGCTATAGCAAGCGGGCTGATGCAGGCCTCGGTTCCACCCGCGAGCATCACCGCAGCATCGCCGTGAGCGATGAAACGGGCTGCGTCACCGATAGCATGAGCTCCAGTGGTACATGCGGTGGATACAGCGTGATTAGGCCCCTTAAGTTTGTGTTTGATGCTTATGTGCCCGGCCGCCATGTTGACCAGGATGCGTGGCACGAAGAACGGGCTGACTTTGCTGTACCCGCGTGTTTCAAACACTGCGGCTGTGCGAGCAATCTCGTCCAGCGACACCATCCCCATGCCAATCGCCACACCGGTGCAGACCTGCTCTTCAGGGGTGCTGGGATACCACCCACAATCCTCTAGTGCCAGGTGGGCGGCAGCTACGGCCATAACGGTGGCTGGCGACATACTATTAATCTCCGCTCTGGATGCAAACGCTTCCTCTTTAAATTCTCCATCTTTATCTCCTCTCGGAACACGAGCAGCCACCTTACAAGGTACGGTTTTATACTCATCAGCATCCAAAGCAACTAAACCACTCTCTCCACCAATCAGACGCTGCCATGGTAGTGCACTTCCCGTTCCGAGAGGAGAAATGAGTCCAATGCCGGTGATGACAACCCTCCTGTGACTGTGATTGGCTCCTGCGGTGCAGTAGTCTCTCTTTGTGGCGCTCAAACACATGCAGGTCTTTACATTGAAATGAGTCCCACCATAAAGTCTCAAAAACATCCTCTGACAGCATCTCAGTGACATTGTTCAGTCTTTCTAGGGAAGATCTGATCATGAGATCACTAAAGCAAATTATCGGCTCACCACTGTGAAAAAAAAACAAGAAAAAAAAAACATAATTATCAATAATGCAGGCTATTTTTATACCCTTATATCATACTTTGGTAAAACAGCATAATCACTTAATGGGTATACTGTATCTCAAACTGAGTTAATTTTATTATTTACATGTCTGGAAAAAGTCTTACACCTACTCATTCAGTGCTGTGCTTTTAAACACCCACAAAGAGACAATTATTCACAATTATGCCCCAGAGGCGTTGACTAACTGTATTTTTCACCGAGCTATAAAACTGACAGCAGATATTGGCATCTACATACACCATCAGTCAAAAGTTTGGACACACATCTACTCAATCTTTATTTATTGGTCAGTGATGTGATGCTCATTTTTGTATTTTTTTTTTATCTGGATATATAAAGTTGTTTTAAAGGTGCTGTAAGCCATTCTAGAACATCTCCAAATTTCCCCAAAGCAAAGGTACCAAATGAGCTTTATTGAGACCAACACGAGCAGAAACGGTTGTCAAAAACAACAGCTGCAGAACAGCGCCCTCAACTGACAACTGTTATGAACAAGATGGCATAAAAATGGCATTAAGCCTCAATAATTCACTGCAACTACAATACTATGAGAACGCGCAAAATGATTGACAGGCAGAAAGCGTCATTGTCCACGGACACATTTTTGTTTGCTGTTTACAGAGACCGGTGAGATATCTTACAACACTTATTTCATTAATATCTTTCAGGAAGTAGTAAAATTGTTTGCATACCTTTCCATAAAAATAAAAAAAAACTGTTTACAGCAAAACAATGACTTAAATACACCTCTTCTATGATGAACATATATTCAGTTACTGAGTTTAAAGTGATTTTGATATTTTTTCTGGGGCTTAAAGTAAAAAATGTTATGTGGTGTAACCGTGCAGAAACAGTAAAAAAATTTTAGAAAGTTTTAATGAAATATTTTGATATTTGTATTAAAATGCACATTTTGTTCAGGCCATATGGAGTAACCCTGAGACAAATTCATGATATTCTTGACTCAAATATGTATGATATTTGTAAAAATGATTTTTTTCTTGAAAAACATGTTTGAAATGAATGATTAAGTTGTTTACACTTTCATGTATTTAAGGCACAAAGAAAGTATTTTAATTATTTTACTTGATGGTTACACCACATGACATTTTCAAAGTCATTATGTCAATTTTTTATGGTAGAAAATGCATTATTTTTCCCCCCAAAACTTATTTTAAATGCAAAGAAAATTTAAACTCCCTGCTTTTTGAGCTTGTTTGTGCAGATTCCAGCTGTGCACACCGTTCTCTCAAGCAACTTCATGAGGTGCATCCTGAGATGTCAAACAGTATTGAAGGAGTACTGGATACTTGATGACCACTATTCTTTTACTATCCACTCCAATGTTTAACTTACAGGGATGCAAACTCATGAGCGATGAAAAAGGTGAGAAAGTCATAGCAGGTCTTGTCATGTGCCTAAAACTTTTGCTCAGTACTGTATATACACACACACACACACATATATTCACACACACAAACACAAACACACACACACACATATACACAGGGTTGTGAGGGTTACTTTTGAAATGTATTCCACTACAGATTACAGAATACATGCAGTAAAATGTAATTTGTAACATATTTCGTTAGATTACTCAAGGTCAGTAACGTAATCTAAATACTTTGGATTACTTCTTCAGCACTGGTAGATTTTTTCACTTGTTTTGACTATAAAAACTCTGCCAGTACAGTAAGACAAAATACACATGTTAAAAATACATTCTCTGAAAAACCTAAATATCTTATGCAGTGTTGTTTCTAAAACAAGTTGAATCTAACTGATCTTGTTTTAAGGATTTTTAGATATTTTTACAGGAAAACAATATAAAAGTATTATCAAGAATATGATTTTTGCCCTAATATCAAAGGTCTTACTAGAAAAAAATAAATTATGATCCAGTGTGAATTTTCTTGATAATAAAATATGATCGTGTCTGGTAACATGTGCATGTAAAATGGCTTGAAATAGCATTTTATCTTAGTGTAAAGCTGACAATTTACACAAGGTTTATTTGTATTTCTTCTGCTCCAAACTTACTTCAAACTTACTTCTCTGTCTGCTCATATGAATGTAACACATCATAAGAAAGTGTTTCACCGCTGTTCAAATGCACTTTTGATCGCATCATTTACACTATATTGCCAAAAGTATTCGCTCACCCATCCAAATAATTGAATTCAGGTGTTCCAATCACTTCCATGGCCACAGGTGTATAAAATGAAGCACCTAGGCATGCAGACTGCTTCTACAAACATTTGTGAAAGAATGGGCCGCTCTCAGGAGCTCAGTGAATTCCAGCGTGGTACTGTGATAGGATGCCACCTGTGCAACAAGTCCAGTCGTGAAATTTCCTCGCTACTAAATATTCCACAGTCAACTGTCAGTGGTATTCTAACAAAGTGGAAGCGATTGGGAATGACAGCAACTCAGCCACGAAGTGGTAGGCCATGTAAAATGACAGAGCGGGGTCAGCGGATGCTGAGGCGCATAGTGCGCAGAGGTCGCCAACTTTCTGCAGAGTCAATCGCTACAGACCTCCAAAGTTCATGTGGCCTTCAGATTAGCTCAAGAACAGTGCGTAGAGAGCTTCATGGAATGGGTTTCCATGGCCGAGCAGCTGCATCCAAGCCATACATCACCAAGTGCAATGCAAAGCGTCGGATGCAGTGGTGTAAAGCACGCCAGCACTGGACTCTAGAGCAGTGGAGACGCGTTCTCTGGAGTGACGAATCACGCTTCTCCATCTGGCAATCTGATGGACGAGTCTGGGTTTGGCGGTTGCCAGGAGAACGGTACTTGTCTGACTGCATTGTGCCAACTGTGAAGTTTGGTGGAGGGGGGATTATGGTGTGGGGTTGTTTTTCAGGAGCTAGGCTTGGCCCCATAGTTCTAGTGAAAGGAACTCTGAATGCTTCAGTATACCAAGAGATTTTGGACAATTCCATGCTCCCAACTTTGTGGGAACAGTTTGGGGATGGCCCCTTCCTGTTCCAACATGACTGCGCACCAGTGCACAAAGCAAGGTCCATAAAGACATGGATGAGCGAGTTTGGTGTGGAAGAACTTGACTGGCCTGCACAGAGTCCTGACCTCAACCCGATAGAGCACCTTTGGGATGAATTAGAGCGAAGACTGCGAGCCAGGCCTTCTCGTCCAACATCAGTGTCTGACCTCACAAATGCGCTTCTGTAAGAATGGTCAAAAATTCCCATAAACACACTCCTATACCTTGTGGAAAGCCTTCCCAGAAGAGTTGAAGCTGTTATAGCTGCAAAGGGAGGGCCGACGTCATATTAAACCCTATGGATTAAGAATGGGATGTCACTTAAGTTCATATGCGTCTAAAGGCAGATGAGCGAATACTTTTGGCAATATAGTGTATATGTATAAATGTTTTCCATCTGAAAGGACTAAATATTAAATTAAACAAATGACAATAAAATGCAAAGTAATCTCTTCAAAATATTTTTTGAATGTAACTATTCTAATTACCAATGATTTAAATTGTAACTGTAGTGGAATACAGTTACTTCTATTTTGTATTTTAAATATGTAATCCCGTTACATGTATTCTGTAACTCCCCAACACTGCATACATATATTTACATCACACACACACACACACACACACACACACACACACACACACATATATATATATATATATATATATATATATGATTTCTTTTGGATTTTGTTTAGTCACAACATAATTCCCATAGTTCCATTTATGTTATTCCATAGTTTTGATGACTTTACTATTATTCCAAAATGTGAAGAATTTTTTTTTTATAATAAGTGTTTCAAAACTTTTGACCGGTAGTGCGTATATATATATATATATATATATATATGAGTTCATACATACAGTAGGCAATTTTTATGTCTACAAAACAAATTTCAAACATTTAAGCATTTAAACCTTTAGATCTAAAGTCTTTTAAGATGTATGCCCAATAAAATAAATAAATGCATGCATAATAATTATACTAGAATTAGAAAAAAAAAGTTTTAGAGGAAGTATGCATGTCACTGCTTGAAATGTCATGTCAGTTAAACTCATATATAATACACTTACAACATTAAATACAAATCAAACCTAAATAAAGTTTATATGTTACAACATTCGATGCATGACCTCATGCTTTCGACCACATCATAACCTTGACAGATTGTATCCTTTTCCTCAGCATGATGCAATCAATAAAATCACGCACGTATTGTCCTCCCTTCTCTTAATCAATTCAACTTCAACTTTAAATGAATTAAACTAAACACTTACTTTAATCCACGTGGATTCTGCAGTGGCCGATGTAAACAAACCCAAGCGACGCACTTCCGGTTCGTGGACATAATAAAAGTCCCCAACACTCGCTGTTAAAAGTCCTCATGCATGCACCGTGTAATCATCTTTAAATTGTCTCTGACTTCAATGAGAGTACAGAAATTATCAAACTTGCGCACTGTTGTTGTTCATATTATGTTTAAGACATTTATTCCTCACAATTAAGCATGCAACAGTTCACTAACTTAAAATAGAAACGTTAACTAAGTAGATTTGCGCATTTACAGTGTTTACATAGTTTGGTGATGAATGACAAAAACAGCAGATAATAACTGTGCGATTAAAATAATTACTTCTGCTGTTTTATTTGGACAGATGGTCTGAAGTCCAGTTGAAGAAGAGCTGTTTTTATTCGGGACTGCTGCTGCTGGGCTGCTTTCCATTGTCTTTTTTTTTTTTTTTTTTTTTTTTTTTTTTTTTTTTGTCGAATCCAGGGTAACAGGAGGAACTAAAGGCGGAGTTTACAAACTTTAACCCACCGCACACAGTCAGTGCAGACAGACAGAAGAATCTGTGATCTATACCTCCTACCAAGAGGGAGGAACCGCTATTTCTGCACCTGCAATAGACCTGATGCACAGAAAACATCTGTTTTTATTTGATAGCATTTCAGTCGAAATGCATTTGTTATGGCATTAATAGACCTTGAGTTTTTATTATTGTGAAGTGCTTGTGTTGTCTTCTATAATGTCGGAAAGCTCTTGTGTAAACTCTGGGGTCCCGCAGCGCCTGATGCCTCTGGCCCTCAGAGGAGAATGGGTGGCATTAGAACAGAAACTCAAGACTTTGGAAAAGGGAGACCCGGAGATCTTCCAAAATGACGAGGTGAGGACTTTTCTTTTTTTCTTTTTTTTTTTTCTTTTTTTTTTATTGGCAGGTTTTAAAAAGACAGGAGTAATCAGTTACCAGATTTCGTAATATTATTATATTATATAATACTTTAAAAAAGTCAATGCATTATATAACAAAACATTAAAGTAAGTGGAACCTGCTAGATGATGCAAGAGCTTTTCTCAGAACTAACTTCACTTTTCTGAGCCATTTTTCAGTGTTCATTTGGATGTATGGAGTTTGTTCGGTCTTCGATTCTACTTCACCGGTATTACGGGGGTGTGAATCACAGCGAGTCGATTCTTTTGAACTCGTTCACCAAAAATATTAACCCAGTCACCATTTCTGCAGATTACACCTTTATGCTAATATGTGGCTACAAAATGAGCATCTTTAATGTATTATGATCGAGTGAGTCGGTGATTCATTGATTCAAATGATTCATAAAGCACAGAGTCGTTCATAACCGAAACTAGAGAATGAATATGATTCGTTCACTTGAAAGTAGGGCTGTTAATCGATCATTTTTTTTTTAATTTGTTTACCAAAAATAGTAATTCAGTCACCATTTCTGCAGATTCTACATCTTTATGCTAGCAGATGTCTACAAAATGAGCATCTTTAATGTGTTGTGATCGAGTGAGTCGATGATTCAAGTGATTCGTTAAACACTGAGGTGTTACTAACCGAACAAGAGAACGAAAATGATTCGTTCACTTAAAAGTGATCGAGTGAGTCATTGATTCAAGTGATTCGTAAAACACAGTGTCGTTCATAACCAAACGATTCGTTCACTTAAAAGTAGGGCTGTTAATCGATCATTTTTTAAACTAATTAATCGCACAGTTTTCTGTGATTAATCGCAATTAATCATGGTACATTTTAAAAAAAAAACATTAACATATAATCATAAATATATTTACTTTATACTTGATCTGAAAGAACTTGCTAGAATCATCATTTATTTTAAATGATTAAATATGTACGTTAAAATATTCAGTTGTTTTTGCAGATACAGTTAAATTAGACACATATTTACTTGTATAAATCTTTGATACAAGTATCATCGGTATCAAGCCTTTTGAATTCATTCACCAAAAATATTCATTCATTCACCATTTCTGCAGATTACACCTTTATGCTTGAAGATGTCTACAAAATGAGCATCTTTAATGTGCTATGATCGAGTGAGTCGGTGATTCATTGATTCAAGTGATTCATAAAACACCGAGTCATTCATAACTGAAACGAGAATGAATATGATTCGTTCACTTAAAAGTAGGGCTGTTAATCGATCATTTTTTAAACTAATTAATCGCACAGTTTTCTGTGATTAATCGCGATTAATCATGGTACATTTAAAAAAAAACATTAACATATAAAATATTCATTCATTCACCATTTCTGCAGATTCTACACCTTTATGCTTGTAGATGTCTACAAAATGAGCATCTTTAATGTGTTATGATCGAGTGAGTCGGTGATTCATTGATTCAAGTGATTCGTAAAGCACAGAGTCATTCATAACCGAAACAAGAGAACGAAAATGATTCGTTCACTTAAAAGTAGGGCTGTGAATCAATTAAAAACACATTTTAAGTATATGTTTGCATGCCATAAAATCAGTGGACATTCTGTAATTAAAAGTTGGGTAAAATCTTCAGTTTTACAGTGGACTTTTTTTTAATAATAGGATCAAATGTGCATTCAATTCAAATCAAGCTTTAATTGCAAGATAAACTTAAGTGTGCATTGCCATTGCATTATTATACACCATACATACATATGGATGCAAAACAAATTGAATCCTGAAGTTTAAAATCTCAAAACTGTCATTTTCTTTGCACATTCTTATGAACATCTGATGAACATCTTAAAAATATCAGATTTACAAACATTCTTAATCATAAACGTCACAAAGACATCTGCTGAATGTCTTATTGATATCCGAGAGGAAACGTTGCAAAGCAAATAGCGTTAAAAATACTCCAGATGTAAACACACACATCAAATAGATGTCTTGGTGATGTACGTATGATTTAGATGAATTAAAATGCAATGCTTTTCACATGAAACGCTCTTAAACAGACATATCGGAGATGTACGTGTGCTATCTGGGTGTTGCACCCCCACTAAATTCAGGAGCACTCTCAGAGATTTTGATCTGAATCTGGTGCCACTTTCTGCAGTGAAATATTGACTTGCTTCATGATTATTTATTCCATTGTTTTCCCTCAGCTGTCGGGCTTGAGTCTGCTGATGGTCGCTGTGCGAGAGAGCCGTTTGTCTGTCGTTGACAGGTTGCTGGAACTGGGGGTCAGTCCAAGTGACAAAACAAAGGTAGGAGTTTCCCTCTGTCTGGAGGTTTGTCTTAAATAACCAGCTCCCACTTCGCTCTGAGGAAACTTTCCCAACACCGGCCACTCACGCACATGTTGTTAATTAGGAGCACACAATTACGTTTTTTTAATGAAAATGGTTTAATGGTTAAGTCGCTTATGTCAATAGTAAAACATTTTTACATTAATGTCCACCTGAAATGCAAACGTTTCGCTGTCCTGCACTGCCACAAAACATTTGGACACAACTGTATGAATTAATTAAGTAATATATGATTATGATCTTAAAGGAATATTTCAGGTTCAAACAAGTTAAGCTCAATTGACAGCATTTGTGGCATAATGTTACTTACCACAAAAATGTATTTCAACTCGCCCCTCGTTAATTTAAAACGGAGTGAAAACAGTGATTACGGTGAAGTACTGTACTCACAATGGCTGTAAATGTTCAGATACACTGTTTTAAAAGTATACCTTTTGTCACACATTTTTGAACATATATAGTGGAATAATTTTTTTTGCATATCCCAGCTAAGCTGGGGTCAGAGCACCCCTGGAGCAGATAGGGTTAAGGGCCTTGCTCAAGGGACCAACAGTGGCATTTTGGCAGTGCTGGGGCTTGAACCCCTGACCTTCTGGTCAGTAACCTAGAGCCTCAACTGCTGAGCCACCACTGCCCCATTATTAACATTATATGTGTTAACAAGATTTTAGTGTAATAAAATCAGGGATTTACCATCGTTACGGCATTTACCAGATTACAGGGTTTACTGGTGTTATGTCGCCATGACAACGAAGTTGCAATATTGGATGTAGCTTCACACAGAAGGTTAGTAAGTGATTTTATCACACTGAAATCATGTTAACATGTATAAAGTTTACATCTTGTGGCTGTACTTTTGAAATTTTGTGTGTATTTATTTTGTCCATGTATTTTAATGTTTATTGATTGACCCCACTGACTTCCATTGTAAGTGCCTCACCGTAATCGGCATATTAGTTGTTGTTTTTTTTAATGAACGACGGAAATTAATTTGCGTAAAAGTTTGCACAAATGCTGTTAACTTGTTTTGAACGTGGAACATTGCTTAAAAAGCCTTTCGACCAAAGGCTTATGCTTATAAATGCTTGAAATTGGCTTTGTAGACAAATTGTGTCTATGTATGCATTTCTTCACAAAACTACAATTTCAATACATGCAATTTTGGAAATAGATGAATACAGTCAGATAGTGATGGAATAGCTGTCAACAGCTGATTGGTTTAAACATTTTGGTCACTACATAATTCCCATATTTTCATTTGTACTCTTCTGTAGTTTTGATGACTTATTTGTTCTAAAATGTGTAAAAACAGTATTTTATTTTTTTCTCCCCAATTTGGAACGCCCAATTCCCATTGTGCTCTAAGTCCTCGTGGTGGCATAGTGACTCGCCTCAATCCGGTTGGTGGAGGACGAATCTCAGTTGCCTCTGCGTCTGAGACCGTCAATCCGTGCATCTTATCACGTGGCTTGTTGAGCACTTTACCGTGGAGACATAGCGCGTGTGGAGGCTTCACATTATTCTCCGCGGCATCCACGCACAACTCACCACATGCCACACCAAGAGCAAGAACCACATTATGGCGACCACGAGGAGGTTACCCCATATGACTCTACCCTCCCTAGCAACTGGGCCAATTTGGTTGCTTAGGAGACCTGGCTGGAGTCACTCAGCACACCCTGGATTCAAGCTCGTGACTCCAGCGGTGGTAGTCAGCGTCGATACTCACTGAGCTACCCAGACCCCCTGTAAAAACAGTATTAATAAAGAATGAGTAAGTGTGTTCAAACTTTTGGGAGTGTATGTAGATGGTAATATCTGCTGCCAGTTTTATAGATCAGTGAATGGCACAGTTAGTGAACGCCTAACACAGCTGGTGAATAATTGTCACTTTGTGGGTGTTTAAAAGCACAACATGGATCAACAGTATCCAGTAAGTTGAATTTGACTGGGTGGACTGGAAAAATAACGGCTGTAGAGTAATTAGTGGTGTTTATAAAGCAAATCTCACGTTTGTTGAGAAGAGTCGTGCTATTACTTTTCTATGCGATCAGACCCATAGACTGAAATGGGTGACTTTGAACCTATAAGTATTTAGATTGAATTATTTGAGACTTTTATCCAAATTGACTAACAGTGCATTCAAAATCTGTGGAATATTATTATGATGTGTTTTATGAGGCAAAACTCCTTTTACAAGCATAAAACTGAAGTGTAATGCTTTGAAATTGTGGAAAGAGTGGAATTTTTGAAAAACTCCACGCCAGTGTGGAATCTGAGGCCGTGATTAATGGATATTGTAATAGACGTGTTTCACAGGGAGAATGTTTTCTCATCGCTGATGTGGTTGGACTGAGGTTAGTGTAATTCCTGTCGGGCGTTTTTTCTTGTTTGGTCTCAGCTGTGGCGATGATCAATGTTCCTTTACAGATGTTGCTTCTCCAAATGGGAACATGGGAGAATGATTAGTTGGGACTTTTTTAACATTTTCCGAAGGCAAGAAGGTGTTTCCACGTGTAAAATTTACCAAGACTGTTCAAGCCAAATCTACGCCCTTGTCTCTAGATATGACTTGAGTTCCTCCTTCAGTGTAAGTCTTTCTAATTTTTTCACCCAGTTTTATTGTCCACCAGGCGATAAAATTTTAAGTCCGATTGCTTATAAAAGTAATAGCACTCCTCTCCTCAACAAGCCACATGATTTGAGGTATCATTCATGTCTGTTGCACAAATGGTGCAAATTACACACTGAAGTTTAATACGTTGTTGAATTATTATTGGGTGTTTGTTCAATTTTAGCCATATTCTTTTTTTGGGGCAATTTTGGGCAACCTCTAGAAAGTGAATTCTAGAAGTTAAAAGATGTTTCACACTAGTTTATTTGATTTTAGCGGTAGACCGATATATCAGTTTTATCGATTAATCGGTGCCGATAGTTGCTTTTTGGAACTATCGGATATCGACAAAAATCGGTGTCGATAGTTTTTTTTATTCCTCTGTGTTTCTCTGAAAATTAGTTTTTTTAAATTATTATTAGTATTTTTTTAAATTGAAGCGAGGTCATGCAAAGAAAAATGTGATTTGTGAATAATAATAATATGTAGGCTATAAAAAGCTTAATTTGGTAAATATTAAATAAAGAGCATTGTAACAGAGCCAAGTCTACGTCATTTCAAAATAAAAGTCCCTGGTGTGTTTCAGGCTTGTTTAGTGTTAAAAGTCCCGCGTTATGCACCCAATCTTCTTTTTTATTCTGATTATTATTGGGATTTTGGTTGAAAAATAAACTACATCTGGGATTTAATTCATTTTGGACTCTGACCTCTTTGTCTGTGCCGACTAAGAAAATGTTGTAACATTCTATGAATTGATTTTAAAAACTATCGGCCGATTAATCGGTTATCGGCCTTTTCCGCCACATTAGTTATCAGTATCGGCAAAGTCCACTATCGGTCGACCTCTGTTTCATTTGTCTACTACCAATGTATAAACATGCATCACGTGAGATTTCTGTCATTTTTGTGTCATTTCCAGCACATCTTAAATTCTTTTCATTCATTGTTTAATAGAATTCTGTGCTGGATTTGATGCTTATGGAAATGAGGTTTTTTTTTGGGGGGGGGGTTTCCCTTTTTCTCCCAATTTGGAATGCCCAATTCCCAATGTGCTCTAAGTCCCCGTGGTCGCATAGTAATTCGCCTCAGTCCGGGTGGCAGAGGACGAATCCCAGTTGCCCACGCATCTTATCACATGGCTTGTTGAGCGCATTGCCACGGAGACATAGCGCGTATGGAGGCTTCACGCCATCCACTGCGGCAACCACGCTCAATTCACCATGCGCCCCACGCTCAATTCACCATGCGCCTGATTTATATAAATCAGTGGTTCCCAAACTGTTTCAGTCAAGCTTTTTCAAAATGTCAGCCCCCCCCCCCCCCCCCCCCGCCAATCCCTTCGCACATTTTATAGTAAAATGAGTTGTAATTGTTGCATAGTCATACAAAAAGCTATTTATTGTCTCTGTAAACAAGAATACAAAGATAAAACGAAAGTTTTTTTTTTTTTCCATTTTCTCCCCAATTTGGAACGCCCAATTCCCAATGCGCTCTAAGTCCTCGTGGTGGCGTAGTGACTCGCCTCAATCCGGGTGGCGGAGGACGAATCTCAGTTGCCTCCGCGTCTGAGACCGTCAATCCACGCATCTTATCACGTGGCTTGTTGAGCACTTTACCGTGGAGACGTAGTGCACGTGAAGGCTTCACGCTATTCTCTGCGGCATCCACGCACAACTCACCACGCGCCCCACCAAGAACCACATTATAGTGACCACGAGGAGGTTACCCCATGTGACTCTACCCTCCCTAGCAACCAGGCCAATTTGGTTGCTTAGGAAACCTGACTGGAGTCACTCAGCACGCCCTGGATTCGAACTCTCGACTCCAAGGGTGGTAGTCAGGGTCTTTAATCGCTGAGCTACCCAGGCCCCCGATAAAACTAAAGTTGATGTAATTTTGTTCAACTGTAATTGTAACTAATTACAAATAACTAATTTTGAAAGAGTTAAAAATGTGCTGCACATTAATTGTTTTTAGTTTTTTCCTAACTGCAATTATTATATAAGATATGTAATTGCATTTCATGTTTGTAATGAATATGATTTATTTGATCATCTGAGCATCTAGAAACCTCTGAATTTGAGTTTTTGTACTTCAAGGTGCTGTGGGAAGTCAAATGAACTTAACACCTTATTTTATAGGCCTAGTTATAATATTCATGAGTAAACCACATTACTGATTTGGGAACTGTACTTCTATAGAGGAAATGTTTGTTACATACTCCAAAACAGATACTGTTTTCCTTTCACCAGACTCTTAATGATTTGGGAAACATTTCAATTATAGGAACATCCGACGCCAAACCAGGCCAGTTTGTATCCTAATTATCAGAACAAGAAATGTATTAAAGTAGCACACATGAGTTTGTTAATAATTTATAAAGGTCCAAACTTTTATTCAACATTGTACTTGCCCTAATGTTTACCATAGTTCTTTCACTGTTTAACAGTTGCCTTTGTAATGCCATAATCACAAGAAAGACCATGGATGTCTCCTCATTACAGTGGTTAGTTAGGTAGTTAGTCTTTCTTAAAAAATAAATTGTTTGTTTGTTAAAAAATAATAGCCTGAACACATTTAACACAGTTGTAATGAAACTTCGGTTACAGTTTACTGTGATAAATATTATATTATAAGGGTGTTGATGATGATTGATCAAATGGGTCACATACGTTTTGTCATCTGCACCACGATATTGACAGAAGCCCAGTTTAATGAGACAGTCGTATGATCCGCTCTGCGCTATCCTGTCAACACTCACATTTCGAGGGAAGTCGGGAGAGAGCAGAGCACGTCTCGCGTGTGATTCTCGGTGGATCGCACAACACTCACGTGAAACCAGTCTTTAAGCACCCCGCGCTCATCCACATTCCAGATGAGAAGCATAGTTAGCGCTTATAAAACAGCAAAAGCAAGAGGAATTTGAATATATCATATAATTTCTTCTCCTCCGATCCCACCGTCTCCCTGCGCCTCCCCTGCAGTGCCGTGTCACACTTTGGGAACCACTGATATAAATGAACGGTCTTAGTTTTTTCTTACTGAGATGGGCACAGACACAGAGGCAACAAGAGTCCAAAATAAATAAAATCTCAATAATAATGAGAAAAAAATGCAAATTTGGTGCATAATGCGGGACTTTTAACTATAAACAAGCCCTAAACACACAAGGGACTCTTATTTTGAAATGAAGGAGACTTTGCTCTGTTACAGTGATCTATATTCACCAGATGAGGATAAATGTGGACTAAGGTTTATTATTATTAATATGAATAGCTATTATGAAGGTATAGTTGCTGACAGGTCACGTTTCCATATAGTTGCATTTTTGTTGCATGCCCTCACTTCAATTTAGAACACTTGATTATATAATCAAAATAACAAAATATGCATTGAAATGAGGATAAAAATATGGATGAATATCAACCCCTTAAACTCTGGAGCCTTCTTGAGCTGCCGCCTGCAATTTTTCACACTCAAATTGAAAAGCTCACCATTCACACATATTGTGGACTAATTGCAATTTAATTTAATTTAAATTTTTCAGAGAACTGCCCAAATAATTAAAAAAAAGACTATAATTATTTATGAAAAATATTGTATATGTTTTTAATCTTATCCTAAACAGAATTTAAAAAATTTTTTTTGTTGTCCTAACTTTGTAAACATGTAATTTTGGTTCTATTCACTCTACCTCACTTTGAAAAGTCTCATTTGATTGCACTAGGTGGCAGTAAGCACTAGAAAAAATATTTTTTCTCTATCATATTCCATCACAATATACAGATCTGAAATGTAGGTGGCGCTCTAACGCATTTTAGCACTCACAGATGTGCTCGTCCATAGACATTCAGTCTAATTTTCAGTTCATGCACCACCCTTGTTGTTTCATTGAATAACTCGGCCTCTGAGTGGACTACAAGCTCAATCTAAGTGTCATTAGAAAGCTGATATCCTCTTCTTTGCGAAGATATAAATGTTATCATAAATAGTCAAAAACATATTTTACGATGATTTGTTTTGCATGCTTCTCCTTCTGGATGGCATATTTTCAACGCGAATGTTTTAAGGTCTTATTTTGCTATTTTAAGTAACAAATGCAGAATTGATCTCTGAAAAGTTCAGATTCTAAGCTTTCAAATGATACCTCATATGCCTGACTTATATATATAGAGACTTTAACATTTTAACCGTAAACTTTTTCGCGATATAGCGTGAAAAGTTCATAGAGTTTAAGGGGTTAAGGAACACAGAGAAAAAAAATATCGACATTGATTTTTGCCGATAACCGGAAGTGCCAAAATGCAACTATCGGCACCGATTAATCGGTAAAACTGACATATCGGTCTACCTCTACTAAATACACACAGTTAAATCATATTTTCACACTTTTTTGATAATTTAGCAAAATTACAGATGGATTGGAAATAATGGGCAATACAAATATTTGATATTTCCCTTGATTATTCTTTGTTTTGTCTCATATTTCATCTCAAGCATGCTCTTCATTGGCACTTTTGTCCACTTGGTTAACAAGTACACTAACTTTTTTAAAAACTTTATTAGGGGAAAATATTATTGCTGTGATGGAAATTACGTCACAACAGTGGGACAGTTTTTTTAAATGTATAGAAATCATTTTCACACAATAAATATTGACATTTGTATAGATTATTACAGTTTTAAACATGCAATAATGAATATATTTTTAATGGATTTTCATCGTTTAATATTGAAAGTCTGGGTCTGAAGACTAAAACAGTCAAATCTAGACATGAAAGTGATTTGAAAAGTACCAAAAATAAATGATGATCACCCGCTAAAAAGTTTCCAATTCAGTTTTAATGTGACCTTCATAGAACATCGAAACCGTAAAAGGTGATATCTGTTCGTTTGGATGAAAATCAATCTCGGGAACATCAAATTGCCCAAAGAAGAAACTCTCACTTGTGGTGATCACTAACCTTAGTTAAAGCATAGACTCATATTGATGCTTGCCTCAACAAACACTACAAAACCTGTAATTTGGAAAAGAAAAAATGTAGGATTAATGAATTATTACGAAGGTCATTCTGAACATGTGCATCAATCTCAATTCAGAGAGGGACGTACATTTGGCTGCAATGTTGTTTCCACTCAACATGATTTCTGGATTTGTTTGTTGGCAGTCTGTTGCGCTACATTCTATTTTCCGTTCTTTTATTTCGCATAAGTCATTGGTGTTTAACGCCTTCCATCACTTTTGAATCAGGGGACGGTGTAGAAATGTCCAGAGTGAATTACGGAGAGTCGTTTGTCTCTACCGTCGTCTGTACTTGAGAGGTTTGGATTCAGCCCAGATGTTGCTTTTGAATTGGAGCGCTGTTGAAAACGCAACTTCTTGGACCTTGTGTAGTGCACAATGCTTTAATTAATCGCTGTTGGGACGGGGGATCTGTCTGGCCTTGTCGACTGGCTGCCAGTTAGCTATCAAAACCAGTTACTTCAGAAATGTGTTGCAGTAGGGTGAATTGGAAACCACACTGGGTCTAGCCTGAAACGATTTACTGAAAAATTCCTCTGCGTAATATCTGCCATCCGTTTTTGGAAGTGTCTGGAATACTCCTTATTGCATGTACATTGAAACACGGGAGAGCTGTGGTCTTCAAGGTACAGTATATTTCACCCAAAAATGAAATAAAACCCATATGCCTTTCTTTATTCCATGGAAAGGGAGCGGAGCGGAGCAAGTTATTACATTCTGATAAAATATTACGAAGACAAAAACTCTTTCTTTGGAATGGCGTGCACAGACTGAGGCCACATCCACACTGATAGGTTTACGTTTGAAAACGCATTCATTTTGCGTAGTTTACGCCTCACACCCACGCTAGAACAGCATTTTTCTGCACTGAAAATGAGTTATTAAAGCGAAATGAATTAGTGTGAATGTGGCTAAAGAAAATAAATAGCATCTATTTTTATTTCATTTCAGTTATTCTAACACTGAATGCACTTGCATGTAATTTAATGTAAATGCAAACTGTAAAAATGTGTTCATATGAATGCTGTGCATTTCCCAGGGTTTCCCCCTCCATTAGGAAAAGTTGGAGAGATGCATTCCCAAATGAGTGACATGAGATTTTAGAAAATCCATGTCTGAATTTCACACAAGTTTCTAAGCCCAAACCACTCTTGCCAATGTATGTGTTGGCATTTAATACCTCCTGGAATTATACATTGGCATGCTCCATTTGTGCCTATGATTAAGAAGTGGTTTCACAATGGAAAATTTAGGACATTATTTGATATGTTATACTGTATACATGCATTTTTAGATGATTTAGACTAATTACAGTATGTATACTGTAGTATGCACTGGTGTTAGTAGACCATTTTGCAGTCTTGTTATATTGTGTTTTCTTAGTTGTTGACCTCAGTTTGAAGTTACAGTCGCGTTAGCATGTACCATACACAGTAAATAATTTGAATGTCTTGTCTTAAAATGGTGTCATACAGATTCCCAATACAAAAATGGCATGCAATAAACCAACTTTTATGTCATTTAATGTAATGAAAAGTGTGTCTTTGTCCTACAGTCTCCAACAAGAAGTGCTAAAATAATCATGTCTTAAAACGTTGAAAGTCAGAAGTTCATTGCTTACCCACATATGTGAACTGTCTAATGTCATTTATTTAAGCTTAAAGGAATATTCCGGGTTCAATATAAATTAGGCTCAATCGAGCATTTGTGGCATAATGTTGATGACCACAAAAATTTATTTCGTCTCGTTCCTCCTTTTCTTTAAAAAAAAAAGAAGCTAAAATCTGTGTTACAGTGAGACATTTACAATGGAAGTCAATGGGGCCAATCTGTAAACATTAAAATACTCACTGTTTCAAAAGTGTAGCCACAATTATGTGTGTTAACGTGATTTTTGTGTGATAAAACTGTGTACTAACCTTTTCTGTGTAAAGTTGTATCCAGTTTTAGAACTACTTTTCCATGAAGTTGTAATGCTGAAACCCTAAAACGACAATTTTAAAAACATTTTTTAAAACAAATTTAAACAACCCCATTCACTTCCATTGTAAGTGCTTCATTGTATCCTCGATTTCAAAGTCCCTCCAGAAAAGGAAGGACTAGTTGAATATTTTTTATTTTTTTAAATTTTTGTTTTGGTAATATTCCTTTAAAGCTAGGGTGTGCAATCTTTTCCAGAATTGTTTTTACTATACTGGTTGAACGTATCTTCACATCCTGATAGCAATCAATAATTTAAGTGGTCTAAATGTAAATATATATCTGTGGAAGGGACAGGACTAAAAAATGATCGACCAATCATTGCATTCGGTCCGAATGTAATGACAGGATGTCCTTCCTGTCTGTCAATCTATATTTGCATACCGCCACGCAACGTGTTCGCGCAACGTGTTCGTGCAGACAATCACACGTCATCAGCGCGGGTTCCTTGACGCTGTGCAGAGCAAGCACGAGAATGGAAGGCGAACCGCAGCTACCTTATGTTCCTCCTGAACCACCAGTAAAAGGAAACAAGAAAACAAAGACCGTATTAGAAACTTCTACAACGCTTAGACTCTGCTCTGTGTGTGTGTGTGTGTGTTCATGTGTGATAGAGGAGGCGTGGCTTTGGAGACACCTCTGAGGCGAGGGCGGGCTCTATGCTTTCAAAGCTAGCTTGCTAACTTCTAGCCTCTCTGGATTACACACCCTAGCTTTAATTGATAAATAGATCATGAAAAGCAATTGGCAATTTTTTTTTGAATACCATTTATAAGTGTCAATTACTGTAAAGCATTGCACATTTAACCATTTTAATTGTCTACAGTATTTATTTGTATTTTTGAAAAGTGACTTATTTACATTTATTATTATTATTATTATTATTATTATTATATATTTTTTTATTTTTCCCCTTTTTCATCCAATTTGGAATGCCCAATTCCCAATGCGCTTTTTTTTTAAGTCCTCGTGGTGGCATAGTGATTCGCCTCAATCCAGGTGGTGGAGAACAAATCCCGTCAGCCTGCGCATCTTATCACGTGGCTTGTTGAGTGCGTTGCCACGGAGACATAGTGTGTGTGGAGGCTTCACGCCATCCTCTGCGGCATCCACGCCCAACTCAACACGCGCCCCACCGAGAACTAACCACATTATAGCGACCACGAGGAGGTTACCCCATGTGACTTTACCCTCCCTAGCAACCGGGCCAATTTGGTTGCTTAGGAGACCTAGCTGGAGTCACTCAGCATGCCCTGGATTCAAACTAGCGAACTAGTGAACCCCAGGGGTGGTAGCCAGGGTCTTTTACCACTGAGCTACCCAGGCCCCTTTACATTTATTATTATTTATAATTTTTGAAATAATAAATAAATATAATTTAAAGTGGCACTCTTAGGGGATATTCAAAGCGAACATGTTTTCGTCCCTTTCTTCAGTTCAGTTTTTCTGTGTAATCATGCGCCAGGCAAACGTCTACTTTACATCTCGCGCAGGAATGCCACGTTTTTTTTAGATGGGATATGGCGGGAATTCAGGAAGAATGAATTGCAGCCGTTAAAAATGCCGGTTATTTGCACGTGCTGTCTGCGCTGGTTTAGCGCCGGTTCACTACACAAATTATGCAGATCAGGCAACGTTCTGTATAACGCTCTCCTCCATCATTTGATCATTATTTGATGAATTGCTGCTGCCTTGATCAATAGAAAATGTTCAGAAACATCTCTTTTAAATAAAACTCCCTTTTCCGCCTGCTTTCATTGCTGGGCATTTGAAGTGCAATGAAGTGCAATCTACACTGCCTTACCCATAAAGTGTAATGATCTGGGGTTGCTTCAATTGGCCAGGTTGAGACTCAGCAACGTTATGCAACAATAAAATGAAGTCAGCTGACTACCTGAATGTACTGAATGACCAGGTTATCCCATCAATGGATTTTCTCTTCCCTGACGGCACAGGCATATTCCAGGACGACAATGCCAAGATTCATGGGGCTCAAATTGTGAAAGAGTGGTTCAGGGAGCATGAGGAATCACTTTCACACATCACCACAGAGTCCTGACCTTTACGGAATGGTTCGACTTTCCCGTCATCAAAACAAGATCTCGGCCAAAAACTAATGCAACACTGGACGGAAATAAATGTTGTGACGTTGCATAAGGTTGTCGAAACAATGCCAAGAAAAATGCATGCCGTAATCAAATGGGTATTGTGTGTGTGAGTGTCCAGTTTGTTCCGAGCTGTTGCTCAGTGTTTCCTGCATTTACTAGCACCAACGATCTGCTAACATCCTTCTTTCCTTTGCTAGAGAACTTCTGAGATGTTTGGCCGTTCTGTAACCCTGGAGATCTCACTGGAATGCCACTCCAACTTTGTGTGTGTGTGTGTGTGTGTGTAAAGCCCATTCACTCAACAGTTGGATTGAATTTGTGTCTGTGACTCAAAGCCTCCGCCTGTAGCTGTCCTTAAATGACCTGTCGTTGCATTATAGTCTTCTTCCACTTCAGTCATAAGCCCTATTCGGACGGCAGTTGTTTCTCAGGGTGACGTCTGTAAAAGTACATTTTCACAGCTCCTCTGTGTTAAACTCATGCATTCAGATGACAGTTAAATCACGGGGGACGAGCGAGACTTTTTGCCGATCACATGATTGCAGTTGCGCTTGTTATATGGAAAATTAATCAATCCACACACTGTGTCCTCTGTATTTGCGTTTAAATATGTTTGGAATTACACTAAAGTGAAAATACAATTTTTAAAGCATTTCAAAGCGCTGCGGACATTTACAGTGTACATTTTCACATACGGAGCAAGCCATAATTCTTGTGAAGAGCAATTAAATTAATCAAGAAACTGTAGGGACAAGACTGTTTATCAACGCAGCCAAATTAATCTGTCATCACCTCAGTTGCGCCCCTTGCGCTCTCTCCTAAGCGCACGCAAGGAGATATAAAAGCCTCACAAATCAAGGACAGTAAAGATAGTTCATCTATCAAAATGACAGACATCATTTGGCATTATCTGTCAGTGTTTAAAAAGTGGAGGGGGAAATTAAACCTTTTAAATAAGATAGACATTAACCCGGCAACTTTTCTGGGACTACCCGACCCGTATAAACGAGTAGTCATGCAAGTCTATGAATAAATGTATATAGTAAACGTTTCTACATTAAAATGTGATATATTACAATTTTATTACATTGCTGCCATAATAATGGACCATTTCAAAAGTTTATCATCCAAAACGGCTTTTGGATTATAAACCAGAGATGTGGATTCAGGGGTCTGGGTATCTCAGCGAGTACTGACGCTGACTACCACCCCTGGAGTCACGAGTTTGAATCCAGGGTGTGCTGAGTGACTCCAGCCAGGTCTCCTAAGCAACCAAATTGGCCCGGTTGCTAGGGAGGATAGAGTCACATGTGGTAACCTCCTCGTGGTCGTGATTAGTGGTTCTCGCTCTCAATGGGGCGTGTGGTAAGTTGTGCGTGGATCGTGGAGAGTAGCATGAGCCTCCACATGCTGTGAGTCTCCGTGGTGTCATGCACGACGAGTCACGTGATAAGATGCACGGATTGACAGTCTCAGAAGCGGAGGCAACTGAGACTTGTCCTCCGCCACCCAAATTGAGGTGAGTAACCGCGCCAACACGAGGACCTACTAAGAAGTTGGAATTGGGCATTCCAAATTGGGAGAAAAGGGATAAAAAAAAAGAGAGATGTGGATTCGGACGGTAATTAAATTACCACATGACCTTGGTGTTTGTCAAAAAACAGTAGGTAATTTTCTCACGGGAGGTGGGAGAAAAACACTGACATTTCAGATTTGGACGGCAATAAAATCACTGACTAGCCCCTGTAAATGCTGGAATTACCTCACGTCCCCATGTTAAATAATTGCTGTCCGAATAGGGCTATAGACACAAAAACCTCGAGAATTTGTCCAAGTAAACATGGACGATTTTTACTCCCATAGAGGAAAATAAACAACCCATCGAGCATCGTTACTGCGATTTTAACCGCTAACCCAAACCCTAAATTTAACCACGATTTGAATAGGAAAAGCACTTTTGTGTACCACAGAAGCAAGACAGCAATGTGGTTTGGAAAGAAACGAGGGAAGCTATTTTGTATTGTATTGCATAAATTAATTATTTTGTATTGCATAAATAAATATGTAATTAAAAACCAAATTTGTTGACAGATGAAAATAAACTGTTGAATAGGAGGCTAGCTAAAAGTTGATGCCTGTATTGTATCGATTTGAAATTGGTTGTTAATTGGTTGGTAAGCCCTTATCTTGTCATTACTGGAAAAATAATGTTTTCTTAATTAAAAATGACTTGAAATTGCAAGTCTTGGGCTTATAACTCAAATATCTATGTTCCTTGAACTTATTTTTCTCAAAAATTCATAGAATTAAGATTTTAAGTTTTAATAACTCAAACTATTGAGTAAAAATCATTGCTGTGAGGAATACTCATAATGCCTTGTGCTTGAATTATTTAATTTTGTCTCCTTGTTCAGAGGGAAAATATGGGGCATTTAAATAGCTGTTATTAAGAATTTATAGATGTTTATACAAAAGCCCTGAACCGCACTGTAAACTTTTTTTAGGCGTCTTAGTGCCTTCCTGTATGACGGCGTTTTAGTGCCATGTAAAAAAATAAATACATAAAAAAACAATTATGAGAATGAAATCGTAGCATTGTGAGATTAAAGTCGTAATATTTTGAGAAGTGTGCTTAGCGCATCTGGATATATGCTGGGCTATGATGCTCTTCTCCATCATTTGATCAGTGTTTGATGAATTACTGCTGATATGATGGGTTGAAAATGTAAATAAAATTCACTTTTATACCTTTTAATACTTTTAATTGTGGTAAAAGCGCAATCTAAATTGTGGCAGGCAATTTTTGTGAATGAAGCGCAATCTACAACGATCCTAATTTACAAATAAAGGAGGCGTGTTTGCGCCTTGTTTGACATTACTTTCCACACGATTATAAATATACAAATATTTTTTATTCTAGTAATTTTGACTTTATTCTCAAAATATAATGACTTTAATCTCATAATGCTAAGACTTTTTAATTGTCATTTTGACTTTATTTTCAAAATATTCAGACTTTAATCTGGTAATGCTATGACTTTATTCTCGAAATGTTGAGATTATTCTGAAAATATTATGCCTTTATTCTCAAAACCTTAGATTTGTTTTTACGTGGCACTACAAATGTTCTCTCTCTCTCCCTCTCTCTCTCTCTCTCTCTCTCTCTCTCTCTCTCTCTCTATCAAAAAAAATCTCTCAAAATTTTTTTTTCCTCTATCAAAGATTTGTTTTTTTTTCTCAAAAAATAAAATAAAAAAAAAAATAATAAAAAATCCTCTACAATTATTTAGTTTTCTCTCTAAGTGTTTTTTTTTTTTTTTTTGCTTGCTAGCTAACAATTAGCATGTGGTTCCAACCTCGGCCACCAGGTAAGCATGAAATCTTATGCTTAAGGTGAATTAAATGAATATACCTCAGGTTACAGATTTTTCATATGGCATTCGTTGTCAAGTGTGACAACAGGAGTTATTTCTGTTTGTTTGACGACATTCACCACCGGGATTATCAATGCTATTGATATTGTGCTTTTTTAATTTGTTGGCCCATGTAAACATGCGCTAGATAGATGTCTTTGACCGTTGCGACACCTCTTGCTGTGTTTTCAGTGCTGTAATTAAAGGGATGACACGTGTTATCGTTTCCTAAATCAATGAACTCTTTGGAGCGACGCATCAGCTTCAACGGTACCATTGCACCATGTCCCGGCCTCAAGATGCAGAGCTGACTATGGAAACGGTGTATGCTTCATGTTCAAACAACATCCGGTGTTCTGACAATCTGTGCTACCTGCTCAGGATGTGCTACCACTAGTAAAAACAGTGATATGTAAAGTTAAAACATGGGTAGCACATGTCGAGAGGCACCTGTTGGTATGTCCTACAACACCATTAAAGGTGATAAAAACCTAGGTAGCACATCTTGTCAGGCAGATAATACCTATCAGGATGTGCTACCAGCATAACTTAGTTAACCCTAACCCTGCCCCAAACCCCAAACCTAAAACCATGTGATTATAGCATTGGTAGCACATCCTGATAGGTAGCATATATTTTCAGGACAACGGCTCTCTGGTTGTCCCTTGGTCTGTGAGATGAGAATTGAGAAATTTGCATCTCTTAAATATAATGCTTATAATGTAAGGGCTATTTCTTTCTCCATAGTGCGCACCAGACATACAGTAGATTAGAGCAGAGCAGATCACTGGCATGAGTGGTTTCGTAACAACTGGCCAAAAACAAACCTTTAATCTCACCATGAAAATATCAACCAGACAGCTGGACATTGTTTGAACACGAAGCGTACACCATTTCCTCAAGCAGCTCTGCATCTTCCTTTAACTCGACACGGTGCCGTGGTACCGTTGAAGCTGATGCGTCGCTTCAGAGAGTTCAAAGGATTTAAGGCTTCCGTAGGTTTGAGCTCTTTTGTTGTTTTATTTGTTGTTTTGTTGGAAATAGTTGTTTGGTGTGATGTCTCCATTAGGGTGATCTGTGTCCCCTTTGGTCAAGTTGGACACTGTAAGCACTATCTCAGTTCTTCTTATGGATGCGCAACTGAAGTAAAGGTGTCTATGTATTTCTGCTGAGAAATAAGTGTATTTACAAGTGTATTTTTGGGGAGAGGGAAAGAGCTAGGTGGAGAGACAGAGAGAGAGAGAAAACTTGCTCGCTGGCTCCCGGACGCGCTGTCGTCCGGTCCTCAACCGCTCCTCCGCCCTCTGGCGGACACCAGCTCACTTCTTCCCCGGCGGATGAGTCCTCCGGCCCCTGGCGGACGGAACCGCTCCTCCCCTTCTTCGGCGGACGGCAGCGGCAACTCCGGCTTTCGGTGGCTGGCTGCGACCCCTCTGTCCCTCATCTGCTCCCCTGGCGGATGGCAGTGGTGAGGACTCTGCGACAGCGCATCCCTCCTCCCTCCCGGGTTTCGGCACCAATGTAACAGGTAAAGGTTGGGCAAGGAGGAGGCGGGAACCGGCTGAACAGTCAACGTAAAGTTTAATCATAAAACTCAACATTAATCAAACATAAACAAACACAGACACAAATGCAACGGCGCCGCGTGTGTCTCTCTCTCTCTCTCTTGAACTGGTGCCTCTGGCTCCTCTTTATCCCCCTCCCAGCTGATTAGCCCGATTCGGGGCCGGCCATATGTCCTCACAGCCCGGCCCTGCCCTCCTCGTCGTCACACAGTGTGAATAAAAGTCATGCAAAACTGTGTTGGACAAAATGTCCTACATGTCATTAGTACTGAAACCAAATCAGAACCAAATATTCTAGATAGCTGTGTAGTAATAATAATCGTTGTGTTTTGTAGTAATTAGTTTCACTGTTGTTTTTGTCAATCAGGATGGCAGATCAGCGTTACATATCGCCGCAGCTCACTCCAAAGACGAGATTGTCAAACTTCTGGCAAGAAAGACCGATCCCAATTTACCAGGAGGGGTAAGATTTACTACTCAGTTTAATTTCACCAGATCACATTTCGTATCAGCTTCAGACGGTCCATCTGGAAACAAAGTCATGTTCACAAGGTTCCAGGTTGATACAACGGGCGCTTTTGAGGATAAAATTATCACTGGATTTGCAAGGTTAGTGCCATCAAATGCTT
Source organism: Myxocyprinus asiaticus (assembly GCF_019703515.2). Classification (NCBI taxonomy): domain Eukaryota; kingdom Metazoa; phylum Chordata; class Actinopteri; order Cypriniformes; family Catostomidae; genus Myxocyprinus; species Myxocyprinus asiaticus. The sequence continues at coordinate 41,920,558 of NC_059377.1, read as the reverse complement.
CCAAGTGATTTAGGGTTTCGTTTGAACACTCGCAGAAACTGCAGCACACTTATTTATTTAAAATAGTATAAACAGTTACATTTTCACTAGTGGAAATGCTTCTGTTCTATCATTTCAAAATGTAAATGGCATTTTAAATCCCATATTTTCAATGTGGACTTTTGGAATACACTATACAGTATATATATATTTTTATATTTGCACTTATTTTATATGTAATTGAAGCTGTATTGAGGTTATATAGTCATTTTATGTGTTATTGTTCACTGAGCCCTGAACGCATAGTCATGACCAACAACACACATCTCAGGAAATGTTTCCTTTTTCAGCAGGATCTGGGAATTGCTCCGCACAGTGCTCATTAATGCACAGTGATTATGTTTATATCTGTCAAATTGTGTTTACAGGCTGCATTAGATTATTATCACAGTCTATTCCAAGAATTGTCATAATGATCTGGCAAATTGTTGCCACACAGTGTTTCATGTCTCATTTCAAATCCCGTGTAAGCGAAAACACTAGTGAAGACTCTTTATGCGTGAATGTCACAAACCATATCAAGAATCTGTCCAGGTCATATTTCATCCAACCCACTTTTCGTCCAGTCACATTGTAGGACAGGAACTAACTGTTGCATAATTAATATTTGCACAATGTTTTTTTTTTTTTTTTAACACCAGTTACACAATAAAAATCTAATAAATCTAATCTAATAATCTAATAAAAATCAGCAATAATATGAATTACCAAAAAAATTAAAAGTAAAATGTCTGGATGTATTACAGTATTGAAAATTTGGGGGAGGTGGAAAAAAATAGCTGCATATTATATATAAAATGTATATAAATAATGCACATATATTTAACTGTATAAGGGCCATCAATGATAACTTATGAGAATTCTTAATTAATAAATTAAATGTTTAACTCTAAATAAATTATATTTATTTAATATAGTTAACATTATTTACCTAATTTTACATGTAATACTATAGGATTTTTTTTTTTAAATACTGGTTGTAATAAGAGCACTAATTGTCTGTTTCCAAAAGTAAAAGTCCCATTAAATTTCTCCATAGGGGAATTGATTTTTAACGATAACTTACAAACCCTTAAAGAAAGACCTGCTGTGAGTTTTGAGGTTGTTAATCAGTGGTATATGCTTCTGTTGAAGCCATCTGTCTGTGTTATTTCAACTTCATTTTTAAAAATCATGTGTAAAAGCAGAATTCCTGGTAAACTACACTACCCATAATCCTAAAGAGAGATCCACCAATCAGAGAATTGCATGGAACACACTGCGCCAAATTAGCTCTGAAGCTCCGCCCACTCCCATTAAACACTGTGAACGAAGCAATCAAGTCTATTTGTAAATATCTAGTCTAGTTTGCAATACAATTAAAATATGTTGCATTTATACTTATAATCAACAACTTTAAATAAATTGTTTTTATTGTTTTTAATTTGATTGCATCATTCGCAATGTTCCTTAGGGTTGTAGTTCATTCCCTCATGAAAGACCGTAAGTACACAGTCTTGTATTTTTGTCTTTTTGTCTGATTTTCAAATACTTTTTTGCTTCCAATCAAAGTTGGTGATGTTGTGATCCACCTCGGAGCTGACTGGTTTGGTTCATGGCTTACAACTCTTTTATGAAGGATTTTATGAAATCACTATGGAGAAAATGAACTGTGAACTGAATGAAAAGGCTTAAAAAGTGGGTGGGCACCAGGGCCAGTTCTAGGATGTGATCTTTGGGGGGCATTTTGACTTATAAGGTGGACAATAGGTTCTCTTTTCACTGACGTGGGGGTCCCTCTTTTCACTGTCCGACTGGGGGGGCACAAAGAAAATCTAGGGGAGCAATGCATTTTTTTTGCAATGCAAAGTTTAGCATTTAAAATTTATATGAAGTGTCAGTTTTTGCAGTTAATTTCATTATGCTTGCAATCAAACCTGACCATGGTGTTACAAAGAGAAGACACTGAATAAGCATTTTTCTACCAATAATTTATTTCAAATAAAAAATGTAATGTAATAACTCAAAGTAAATGCATAATAATGTCAAGAAAATTAACATCAAGAAACAGAAATGAACTGCAAAATTCTGAAAATTCAGTTAGAGTATAAAACAGAAGAATCAGAGTAACACCAGATAACAATCAACAGACTTTTAATAAAACACTGACGAAGACTTAACATAAACAAAAGCGCACACACACGAACACTGCTTCGTGCATGTCTCTCTCTCTCTCTCTCTCTCTCTCTCTCTCTCTCTCTCTCTCTCTGGCATCCCCAGCTCCTCTTTTTATCTCTCTCCTGCTGATTGGGCAACTCAGCGCCAGGTGTGCATCCTCTCAGCCTGGCCACGCCCTCCTCCTCATCACACAAACTTTCTAAAGTTAAAGTTTATTTTGCAAACGTGTGTGTGTGTGTGTGTGTGTGTCAGATTGCTGTCATCATCTGGAAAAAAAACAGATGACTTGTAATGCCGACAATGACCAAAAGATGGCTGTAGAGCTCCACTTCTTGATGCCCTGGTTCCGTGTGCGTGTGTGTGTGTGTGTGTGTGTGTGTGTGTGTGTGTGTGTGTATGTTCTGAATTTGTGAGTGTGTTATCATCTCAACCCTTGATTTCTGAGTGTGTGTGTTTAGAATTGACAAATGTATATAAAAAAAGCTCTTTGTTATAGTGTCACCAGTTCATTTTTGTGTGGATGTTTTAGAGTCTCACCCTGTAATTTCTGTCTTTTTTTTTTTTTTTTTTTCTGCATTGTGGCTGATTTATTGATTGTATTTGACAGAAAAAAAAAAATGTTATGTTTTTTGGTCTTTCCCATTTATTTTCAATGGTCGGTCAATTTTGACTGAATACCAAAGGTTGCCTTTTTTTTTTTTTTTTTTTTACAATCACATAGACTTTTCGAATCAAGCCCAATTGTCTATTGGAAGTTCAGATGGCAAATGGAGGAAAAGTCACCAAGTCTTGTACCGCTTAGATAAAGGAAACAATTTTTATTAAATGAGGAAAATTTATTTCGGTCAAAAATGACCGAATACCAGAGAAGGGTTAGGGTCAGACTTTGTATGGTGGAAAAATATCCTCAAAGCTCAATAAAAACGAAATATCTTTACAGTATACATTGAGTACTGAACTAAATTAGACTCATTTGTTTTATTGTTGTTTATGTGTGTAGCCCAATGATCAGTTGCCCCTGCACTACGCAGCATCTCGACCCACCGGTGGACTCGCCATCATGCAAACGTTACTCAAGTTCAGCTGCAAAGATGCTCGAATTACTCCAGACAAGGTACAAAAATACTCCTGTCTCTTTTATTGATAAAAATCTAGACATTTATTTCCTCTCGAGTCAGTCTGCCGTTCTGTTGTCAGAATATTATTTCCGATTTGCTGTCACAATCGTTTTTCTCCTCGCACAGGACGGCTGCCTGCCGCTGCTGCTAGCTGTCGAAGCCGGTAATGTTGTAATTGCACGAGAACTCCTCACTGGGCAATCAGAACCGCAGCTCCGAGCCGTGAAAATAGTAAGAACGAAGATTGCATTCTTCATACAATCAAGCCAATTCAAGTCAGTTTTCTGCTATTTAGATAAATGGAAAGCAGAGTAATTTGGTTTGAGGTTACTGTAAAGCAAAGTGTCTCCTTAATGTTATTCTGGAACGCCAATGTGTGGAGCTAACAAACGACATGTTGGATTAATTATGGTTGAACGTGGTTTAGGTTTCATCTGATAAAAAGCTCTCAACTGGAAACTCAGATTTAACTGGTTTTATAGTGAGTGTGTGAATTTAACACTCTCAAAAACGATGACAGAATTGTCAACTGGTTCCTTCCTTTCAACTATTCCTTTAACTGTTTACTCTCCCTCATATCGGTCCAAACCTGTATGCTGTTATTTTGTCTGTTGAACACAAAAGGATACATTTTAAAACATCTACAGTATATGCAGCTTTTTTCAAGCTTCTGTCAAGCTCCAAAGCTATCGTATGCCTTCAGAAGACTAGGAATATTGTGCACAAATCACACAGAGCTTTTACCGTGTTTGTCCTTTTTGGACCTTGACAGATGTGAATGACATAAGAGTGAGTAAATAATGACAGAATGAATTCTTTAATATCAACGGATGTTAAAAATGTGCTCAGGTGATTTTAAAACAATGTGAGAAATGTGGTTGAATTGTGTTTCCAGGGCAATGGCGACACAGCGCTTCACATCTGCTGTAGACGGAAAGATGTCGAGATGGCCAAAGTCCTGGTGGAGTTTGGGGCGAATCCGGACTCTCAGAATGTATGGAGGACACGGCAGAACTAAGACACACCCATCATATACACACGTACTATACATGTTACACAAACAAACAAAAATTACTTGCTATATCACACTTAAGGCCAAACTATACTTCGCAAATTTCGTCATCAGCACATTATGATAATATGATACGAGTTTTTAAATACATAGTAATTCCTCACCATGTACTTAAAAACTTGCATAGTATTTCAAAACCCTAATTTCTGCTGAACCAAAGGTCAATCAGTGTGAAATTTCCCTTCTTTATGTTTATTCTTTATTATCCCTCCTATTGTCTTAAAGGGACAGTTCACCCAAAAATGAAAATTCTCTCATCATTTACTCACCCTCATGCCATCCCAGATATATATGACTTTCTTTCTTCTGCAGAACACAAATGAAAATTTTTAGAAGAATATTTCAGCTCTGTAGGTCCATACAATGCAAGTGAATGGTGGCCAGAACTTTGAAGCTCCAAAAAGCTCATAAAGGCAGCATAAAAGCAATCCATACAACTCCAGTGGTTAAATCCATGTCTTTAGAAGCGATATGATAGGTGTGCTGAGAAACAGATCAATATTTAAGCCCTTTTTTACTATAAATCTCCACTTTCACTTTCAAAATGTGAAAGAATGTGAAAGTGAAAGTGGAGATTTATAGTAAAAAAAATGGGCTTTAATATTGCACAAGGGTGAGTAAATGATGAGAGAATTTTCATTTTTGGATGAACTATCCCTTTAAGAAACTGCACCCTTCTTTTGTCCTTCGGGTCATTTTTGACCTGTATTGAAAACCATAAAAAATGCATAAATTCTTGAGACCCCCCTTAGTGAAAATCTGTTTTATTGTGGTCCCAAAGTGTATACCTGTAAGGTCTTTTAACATATTATCTGTTCAAAACTGTTAAAAAAATAATCTCTTTGCACAAACTCCGTTTGAGAGGAAAGTGTGCAGTCTGTGGGAAAGATGCAGTGCCCAGTGGAGCAGGTTGGGGGGCTAGAGAACAGTATGGTGGGGTAGCGGCTAATTTTGAGAAAATGTGAAATATTTTTAGGTAAAATTTACGGAGAAATAGTTTTGCGTGCTCTCGCAATACATTTACCATGGTTTTACTGAAATAACAATTTTTTAACCTTGATATTCGTAGTGAAACCACAGTACTAATACAGGAAATCTAAAACTATGGGAATAAAAATCATAATTTTGTGGTTATTTTGATTTGACCACAAATACCGATTAACCATGGTTACTATATGGATACAGTATAATATAATGGCAAAAATATGGTTACTTAAATTACTTTTCATAGTTACTACAATATTACTATAGTAAAACCATGTTTTCTGTAAAAATAAATACATAATAATAATAATAATAAAAAAAAGTTAGCCTAAAGCAATCATGGTTACTAAACTATTAGCTAATATAGAAAAAAACTACAGTATACAGTCTACAGTATTGACAGCACTTCACTATAAGGTTACGTTAACATTAGTAAATGCATTAGTTATCATTAACTAACAATGAACAGAATATTTTTACAGTATTTATTCATCTTTGTCAATAAATATACAATTTTCCATTGTTATTGTTAGTTCATAGTACAATAAGTAATGTTAACATATAGCTACAACTTTAGATTTTTAAAAATCATATGTTGAAATTCACATTAACCAAGATTAATATGCTGTAAAAGTCTATTATTCATTGTTAGTTAATGTTAACTAATGTTGTTAACTAATGTTAACAAATATAACCTTATTTTAAAGTGTTACCACAATATTACTATAGTAAAACCATAGTTTATCTATGCTATTTGCATAGTAAAAAACCATGATACCCACAAAATTGTGATTTTTATTACCATAGTTTTTGTTTTCCTGTATTATCACTATGGTTTCAGTATGGATATCAAGGTAAAAATATGGTAAAATTATTTCAGAAAAAACATTCCCGCCCTGTCCTCTAAGTGGCTCCATACAAATGTAATTTGCAGATTTACAAAAAAACTATTTAAAGCTTTTTTAAAACAATAAAATCTAGAAAGTCCAAAGGTGAAAGGTCACAACTAGTTTTTGTCATAAAGGTCCAAATTGACCTGTTAAGACCTGTTAAATGGTTATTTCTCTTAATTAAAAATAAGATAAAAAAATAAACTTTTATTTTGTTTCTTATGATGGTCTTGACAGTCACAACGTGTGCTTCCAGTACCAAAAACTATGCAGTATTTATAACATATTCTTTACCTGTCCTGGGTCAAAAATGACCCTAAAACAATAGGAGGGTCAAACAAACACCACAGGAGTGACTGTAAGTAGTTGTTTTCCAAACCTTAACACCACTGACATTAAAAATATTGATGCATTGTTTTATATACTAATTAATATTTAGGTAAATAACCATTTGAATATATTCTGAGTTCAAGAAGTACGTTTACTGTTACACGTTGTTTCTATAAGTGTTTTCCATATGTTAGCATGACAATATTTGGCACCGCAATTGTTGAGCGACGCAAATGTGAGATTCAGGAACCCAATATCTGATTGTAAGAACAAGACGTTGTTGGAGACATGGACAGAGTGGACGTAATGAATGAAAACGAGAGATAATGGACATTAGAGGTGGAAAAGTTGGATTCTGCACCCAAGGGTCTGATTGACAACTATTTCCCCTTTGATTGCTAAACTATCTGTCTCTGGGTTAATGGTGTTTTTCGCCCATTTGTCTGGTCTGAAAACCATCAACGTCTCAAAACATTTGGCAACTATCCCACTATAATAATTATGTTTCCTCTGCTTGCTATTGAAGTCCATTTGCAGAATAAAACTTGAGAGGAGAATTCACTACAGCTTTGACCACCCAGAGAGCTCTAATTGTGGTCATAAGTGCTTTAATAGACCCTGAAACTTCAAAGTCAAAGACATGACAACATATTTGTTCATATCCCTCTGGGTTTTTGGGAATGTGATCAAACTTGTCACTAAAATGTGATGCCTGAGTTGTGAAGAACAGCATACAGAGGGTTATTTCTATTGAAAACATGGGCCGCATGTAACACACAAACATTCTTCTACTTTGAAATGTCACTCCTGATAGAAGAGAAACCGACTTACACTGTCACTGAACGTTACTTTTGAAGTCTGTGGTGACAGACGTTATTGATTCTGGAACGTTCTGGATTTTTCTAAAATGTTCTGTGAGGTTTGGGAATGATTTTAAGGGTGTGTATTTGAAGGATATTTAAGGTTGTGGTGGTAACAGAGAGAGACTGATGTTTGTGAACAGTCCAAAGACGTCATGTTAAAGATTATTTATGTACAGCCAGCAAATATTAAAGGAGCAGTTCAACCAAAAATCAGTATTCTGTCATTCTGTCATTACTCTTAGCGTTCCATTGGCTAAATTGAAGGGTTATACAGATTTGGATCGACATTAGGGTAAATGATGACAGGAGGTTTGGGGATGAAAAGTGTGATCCATGAATACAGAAAGTAAAAAAAAAAAGAAAAAATACCATAAATTGATTTTCATGACTATCTGTTACATTAACGGTTCTCAAATGTACATTCTTCTGTTGTGCGGACACCGCTATTAAATCAACTGCGCCAAACATGTAGCGAGGCCAGTGTAGTCTGATTCCTGAACGAATGACTCTTTTGAGTTGGTTCTTTTAAGTGAATCAATACATAAAGCTAGAACAGATTAGTCTGATTCCTGAACGAATGACTCTTTTGAGTCGGTTCTTTTTAACGAATCAAAAACATACAGTTAGAACAGATTAGTCTGATTCCTGAACGAATGTCTCATTTGAGTTGGTTTTTTTTAGTGAATTAAAAACATACAGCTAGAACAGATTAGTCTGATTCCTGAATGAATGACTCTTTTGAGTTGGTTCTTTTTAGTGATTCAAAAACATACAGCTAGAACAGATTAGTCTGATTCCTGAACGAATGACTCATTTGAGTCGGTTCTTTTTAGTGACTCAAAAACATACAGCTAGAACAGTTTAGTCTGATTCCTGAACGAATGACTCTTTTGAGTCGGTTCTTTTTAGTGAATCAAAAACATACAGCTAGAACAGATTAGTCTGATTCCTGAATGAATGACTCTTTTGAGTCTATTCTTTTAAGTGAGTCAAATGCATAAAGCTAGAACAGATTAGTCTGATTCCTGAACGAATGACTCTTTTGAGTCTGGTTTTTTTAGTGAATCAAAAACATACAGCTAGAACAGATTAGTCTGATTCCTGACCAAATGACTCTTTTGAGTCGATTCTTTTTATGAATCAAAAACATACAGCTAGAACAGATTAGTCTGATTCCTGAACGAATGACTCTTTTGAGTTGTTTCTTTTAAGTGAATCAATACATAAAGCTAGAACAGATTAGTCTGATTCCTGAACGAATGACTCTTTTGAGTCGGTTCTTTTTAACGAATCAAAAACATACAGCTAGAACAGATTAGTCTGATTCCTGAACGAATGTCTCATTTGAGTTGTTTTTTTTTAGTGAATCAAAAACATACAGCTAGAACAGATTAGTCTGATTCCTGAACGAATGACTCTTTTGAGTCGGTTCTTTTTAGTGACTCAAAAACATACAGCTAGAACAGATTAGTCTGATTCCTGAACGAATGACTCTTTTGAGTCGATTCTTTTTAGTGAGTCAAAAACATACAGCTAGAACAGATTAGTCTGATTCCTGAACGAATGACTCTTTTGAGTCGGTTCTTTTTAGTGACTCAAAAACATACAGCTAGAACAGATTAGTCTGATTCCTGAACGAATGACTCTTTTGAGTCGATTCTTTTTAGTGAGTCAAAAACATACAGCTAGAACAGATTAGTCTGATTCCTGAACGAATGACTCTTTTGAGTCGGTTCTTTTAAGTGAATCAGAAACATACAGCTAGAACAGATTAGTCTGATTTCTGAACGAATGACTCTTATGAGACAGTTCATTTGAATCTACAGCACAAAACATACAGTGCATCCACTTTAGTTTGATTCCCGAACAAATGACTCTTATGAACTGTTTCTTTTGAATCTACAGCGTGCAACATACATTGCAACCAGTGTAGTCCAATTCTCGAACTGACTCTTATGAGTTGGTTCTTTTGAATCTACTGTGCAAAACATACATTGCGACCACTTTAGTTTGATTCCCGAATTAATGACTCTTATGAGTCTGTTCTTGTTAATGAATCAAAACACAGAAGAGCGAAACCAGTGTAGTCCGATTCCTGAACGAATGAATCTTATGAGCCATATTTTTAATCTACAGTGCAAAGCAACTACTGTAGCCTGATTCCCAAACAAATGACTCTTTTGGGACTTCTTTTTAGTGAAGCAAAAACATACAGTGCGACCAATGGAGTTTGATTCCTGAACTAATGACTCTTTTGGGCCGGATCTTTTGAACCTACAGCGTGAAACATACAGCATGACCACTTTAGTTTGATTCCAGAACAAATGACTCTTATGAGTCAGTTCTTTTTAGTGAATATAAACATACAGTGAGACAAGTGTAGTCTGATTCCCGAATGACTTATGAGTCAGTTCTTTTTAGTGAATCAAAAACACAGTAGAGCGCGATCAGTGTAGTTTGATTCTTGAATGAATGACTCCTTTGATTCTGTTCTTTTTAGTGAATCATAAACATACACTGAGACAAATGTAGTCTGATTCCCGAACAAATGACTCTTATGAGTCAGTTCTTTTTAGTGAATCAAAAACACAGTAGAGCGCGATCAGTGTAGTTTGATTCTTGAATGAATGACTCCTTTGATTCTGTTCTTTTTAGTGAATCATAAACATACACTGAGACAAGTGTAGTCTGATTCCCGAACAAATGACTCTTATGAGTCAGTTCTTTTTAGTGAATCAAAAACACAGTAGAGCACGATCAGTGTAGTTTGATTTTTGAATGAATGACTCCTTTGAGTCTGTTCTTTTTAGTGAATCATAAACATACAGCTCAACCAGTGTAGTCTGATTCCTGAACGAATGACTCTTATGAGACAGTTCATTTGAATCTACAGCACAAAACATACAGTGCATCCACTTTAGTTTGATTCCCGAACAAATGACTCTCATGAACTGTTTCTTTTTAATCTACAGCATGCAACATACATTGCAACCAGTGTAGTCCGATTCCCGAACTGACTCTTATGAGTTGGTTCTTTTGAATCTATTGTGCGAAACATACATTGTGACCACTTTAGTTTGATTCCCGAACTAATGACTCTTATGAGTCTGTTCTTGTTAATGAATCAAAACACAGAAGAGCGAAACCAGTGTAGTCCGATTCCTGAACGAATGAATCTTATGAGCCATATTTTTAATCTACAGTGCAAAGCAACTACTGTAGCCTGATTCCCAAACAAATGACTCTTTTGGGACTTCTTTTTAGTGAAGCAAAAACATACAGTGCGACCAATGTAGTTTGATTCCTGAACTAATGACTCTTTTGGGCCGGATCTTTTGAACCTACAGCGTGAAACATACAGCGTGACCACTTTAGTTTGATTCCGGAACAAATGACTCTTATGAGTCAGTTCTTTTTAGTGAATATAAACATACAGTGAGACAAGTGTAGTCTGATTCCCGAATGACTTATGAGTCAGTTCTTTTTAGTGAATCAAAAACACAGTAGAGCGTGATCAGTGTAGTTTGATTCTTGAATGAATGACTCCTTTGAGTCTGTTCTTTTTAGTGAATCATAAACATACAGTGAGACAAGTGTAGTCTGATTCCCGAACAAATGACTCTTATGAGTCAGTTCTATTTAGTGAATCAAAAACACAGTAGAGCACGATCAGTGTAGTTTGATTTTTGAATGAATGACTCCTTTGAGTCTGTTCTTTTTAATGAATCATAAACATACAGCGCGACCACTTTAGTTTGATTCCGGAACAAATGACTCTTATGAGTCAGTTCTTTTTAGTTAATATAAACATACAGTGAGACAAGTGTAGTCTGATTCCCGAACAAATGACTCTTATGAGTCAGTTCTATTTAGTGAATCAAAAACACAGTAGAGCGTGATCAGTGTAGTTTGATTCTTGAATGAATGACTCCTTTGAGTCTGTTCTTTTTAGTGAATCATAAACATACAGTGAGACAAGTGTAGTCTGATTCCCGAACAAATGGCTCTTATGAGTCAGTTCTATTTAGTGAATCAAAAACACAGTAGAGCACGATCAGTGTAGTTTGATTTTTGAATGAATGACTCCTTTGAGTCTGTTCTTTTTAGTGAATCATAAACATACACTGAGACAAATGTAGTCTGATTCCCGAACAAATGACTCTTATGAGTCAGTTCTTTTTAGTGAATCAAAAACACAGTAGAGCGCGATCAGTGTAGTTTGATTCTTGAATGAATGACTCCTTTGATTCTGTTCTTTTTAGTGAATCATAAACATACACTGAGACAAGTGTAGTCTGATTCCCGAACAAATGACTCTTATGAGTCAGTTCTTTTTAGTGAATCAAAAACACAGTAGAGCACGATCAGTGTAGTTTGATTTTTGAATGAATGACTCCTTTGAGTCTGTTCTTTTTAGTGAATCATAAACATACAGCTCAACCAGTGTAGTCTGATTCCCGAACAAATGACTCTTATGAGTCAGTTCTATTTAGTGAATCAAAAACACAGTAGAGCGTGATCAGTGTAGTTTGATTCTTGAATGAATGACTCCTTTGAGTCTGTTCTTTTTAGTGAATCATAAACATTCAGTGAGACAAGTGTAGTCTGATTCCCGAACAAATGACTCTTATGAGTCAGTTCTTTTTAGTGAATCAAAAACACAGTAGAGCACGATCAGTGTAGTTTGATTTTTGAATGAATGACTCCTTTGAGTCTGTTCTTTTTAATGAATCATAAACATACAGCGCGACCACTTTAGTTTGATTCCGGAACAAATGACTCTTATGAGTCAGTTCTTTTTAGTTAATATAAACATACAGTGAGACAAGTGTAGTCTGATTCCCGAACAAATGACTCTTATGAGTCAGTTCTATTTAGTGAATCAAAAACACAGTAGAGCACGATCAGTGTAGTTTGATTTTTGAATGAATGACTCCTTTGAGTCTGTTCTTTTTAATGAATCATAAACATACAGCTCAACCAGTGTAGTCTGATTCCCGAACAAATGACTCTTATGAGTCAGTTCTTTTTAGTGAATCAAATACATATAGCCTGACCAGTGAAGTCTGATTCCTGAATGAATGACTCTTTTTGTTAATACAATTATTAATGGAACCATTAAGGAACCAGAATCAGTCAATTCCATATGATTCCCATCCTTAATGAGTTCAAAACAGAGTTCATGACCCGTCATGTGTTGTTTGTTTGCTGTGTGCAGAATGACTGGCAGACTCCTCTACACATCACATCTTTTGAAGGAGACGAGAACATGCTGAAGTTCTTATACCACTGTAAAGCCAATCCCAATATTTTAGACAAGGTAAAACACACAGACTCAGAGGAAGCATCTTTTTGTCTGTATAGCTATCTAGTTTGCCAATTTTGGATCTTTGATTCTATTCATTCAGAATCTATTCGTCCAGCAATCCTGTTGGTAATAACAGTGTGTTACTGTAGTATTACTATGGTATATTTGTTCACTTCTCTCTTTCTCTTCTGTAAGATGGACAGATCTCCGCTTCACATCGCGGCTGAGCAGGGCCACACCAATGTAGTCGAGATCCTCACCGAGAAATTCAAGTCATGTGTATTAGCAAGGACCAAGGTGACTCGCTTTTACAACATTTAATCATTTGTTAAAGTAGTTCCCCCCAAAATGAAAATGATGCCTTCATTCTGTACTCATGTTGTTCTAGACCTTTCTTTCTTTCACAGAAAGCATGAAACATTTTGCTATGTGGCTATAAATGTACTATACATACATTGCTATACATTTTGCTATACTGGAAATATCTACTTTTGTGTTCCATTCAAGAAAGATAATAATACAGGTTTGGAACAGAATTATAATACATGTTCAGTCCACTTATTGAGCCATCGGGTCTTTTATAATTCCATGAATGTTTTAAATTCATATTAAAAAAATGATGCTCTCCCAAATGATTCAGGATGGAAACACGCTGTTGCATATCGCATCCCAGTGTGGTCACCCTGGAACGGCACTCACGTTCCTGAGGAAAGGCGTTCCACTGCACATGCCAAACAAGGTGCTGAACAAAACAAGTGATTATTATACTGAAGAATGTGATTTTATGGTGAATATAGCAGAAAAGATTAAGTACTTTCTACATTGAATAAGTTAGTTTTAGTGTCAACTTGAAAATATTAGGTAAATTCTACTTTCAAACATGTAAAAATCAATGCTCTAGCTTATAAGTAAATATTATATAAGTTATCTTTACAATGCGTCATCATGTATCAATCCTAAAGTAGAAAACCTTGTTATATTTATTTGATAATTTGAGTAAATTTGACTTAACTTTTCGAAGATGGTGTTGCCACCATGCATGGTTTCACTGTTTGCAAATTACCTCTAAATTTACTCACTTTAATCAATATTACATCATGAAGTTAAGTAGATATAACTTAATTTTACACCATTAAAATTTACTGTGTGCAAAAGCTTGTGAAATAAAATGTAAATAAGTATTACTGGTCTTTTCTTTTTTTTCAGTGTACACTAAAGTGAATTTCTAAAGGCCCGAAGGTCCATTTGGAAATGTTGCATTTTAGTTTCATTCCGATTGCTGAAATGTTTTTAACTTAAGAATTTGTTTCAGGAATTTTTGAAGTCTGTGGCTCCATTTACTAATAAATGTAAAGACCCTGTAGATTACACAGAACGCAGTTTTCTGTTGATGTATGTCCTATTGAAACAGTACGTTTGGGCTGGACATATTGAAGTGCTCGTCCCTTTTTTTTTAAATAGCCAATTTGCTTTATAGGGCCCTATGAAATCCGTTTTATCTTTTTCCTAAATTCCGTTTTATTTTTATTTTTATCATCAGAAGGGTGTTTCATCAAATGAAAATAGAACAATTACAGTATAAATGAAAACACTGATGAAAACTTATATTCAGTAAAACAGCACTCAAACAATGGCTAATTTTTTAGAGAACTCCCTAAGGTAAAAGCAGATTTTTGGCTACTCGGGGCTTACAGCAGCAGTTATCTGAAAAATTTCGGCAAATCGGCAAAATTTCATTTTGTGATTCTTTGAAAATCTTTCGAACTGTGGTATTAGTGCAACAAAATAAACTGTACAGTCACATTCCTGAGAGTGAGGGCTTTCATTTGATATATGACTTGTCCATTTAGGTGCTACGTGAAGGACTTTCATTTTAATATAATATTTCTACCGCATTACCTCTAGGGGGCGCTAATTTTCAATGCGAATGTTTTGAGGCCTTATTTTGTTATTTTAAGTAACATAAATGCAGAATTGATCTCTGGAAAGTTCAGATTCTAATCTTTCAAATGATACCTCATATGCCTGACTTATATATAGAGACATTTAAACAGTTTAAGCATAAATTTTTTTTGCGATATAGCGCCCCCCCCCCTTTTTGGACCCACCGGCGAGTCCATAGAGTTTTATATATTATTATTACTATTGTTATTATTATTATTACATTGAATTTTAAATGTGAACAGCTTCACACATTCATTCAGAAGCGCTCAGTGCATGCAGACTATATTTATATTTAATTATATCGCAGTCTTTTGCGGTTCAGTAATCACTCTAGGACATATCACCATTTTAATTTGATTAATTGTGCATCCATACATTCATTTTATGTTAAATATCTAGCGCAAGACGAGTCATTAATATGTTTAATGTAAATTTTAAATGCATTTATCATTAAATAAAAGTGATTTTTTGTTGATGTAACATTTAAGTGTACACTAGCATATAGATGACCTCAAAGCTAACGCACATGGACTAAAGGTCATAAAACTCTCATTTTGATTTCATGGGCTCTTTAATATTATCCTGTGAGTGTGTATTTGACTTTCAGGGGACTTTTTTGTGTCTTGGATTTGCCGTTATTACTCTGTGTTTCTGTTGTCAGTCAGGAGCGGTGTGTTTGCACGCGGCTGCTAAGAGAGGCCACACGGCTGTAGTAAAAGCTTTGCTCCAGAAGGGGGCACATGTGGATGCCACTGCTAAAGACGGCCAGACGGCTTTGCACATCGCAGTGGAGAACTGCAAGCCGCAGGTGGTGCAGATGTTACTGGGATTCGGGGCACACGTGCAGCTCAGAGGAGGAAAGGTAACCGAGCACCTATTAAACGGGTTAGTTCAATTAGTTAAATTATAATTGTCGTTATTTACTTTTTTTTTTTTTTTTTTTTTTGCTGTGGAACACGAAAGGAGAATTTTGAAGAATCTTCACACAGCTGTTTTCCATACAAACATTTCAGGTCATAGTGAGCACGTCTGTCAAGCTCAAAAAAATGACTGATCGAGGAGTAGTCCATACGACACATGCGCTGTATTTTAATGAGATCAAATGATAGCTTTGAATTTTTTTCCCATGGATAAAGGGGCAGGAAACACCTCTACATATCGCAGCAAGAGTAAAAGAAGGGGAACGGGTGGCTCAGATGCTTCTGAAGAGCGGAGCGGAAGTGAACGCAGAGCAGGAGGTCAGTCAGAAGGGGGCACCACATTCCACAGTTATAAACACCGGATGTAATAAAGCATGATATTCAAACACTCTTACACTTTCTTTATCAGAACGGGGAAACCGCTATGCATGTTGCCGCCCGTTACGGCGCTCTGCAGATGATACAAGCTCTGGCACAGGAGGGAGGAGACGTCACCTGGACATCTAAGGTACATTAAAGGGATAGATCACCCAAAAATGAAAATTCTGTCATCATTTACCCACCCTCATGCCATCCCAGATGTGTATGACTTTCTTTCTTCTGCTGAACACAAACAGCTCCAAAACATTGAAGCTCCATAAAGCACATAAAGGCAGCATAAAAGTAATCCATAAAACTCCAGTGGTTTAATCCATGTCTTCTGAAGCAATCCAATCAGTTTTGGATGAGAACAGACCAAAGTGTAACTCCTTTTTGCCATTACAGCCGCTAGTCACGATCATGATTTCAAGCTCGATTACACTTCCTAATGTTTGACGCATGCACAGAGCGCTAGATGGTGCTAGGAAGTGTAATCAAGCTTGAAATCATGATCACCAAGGAGACTGCAGATGTTAAAATTTATAGTGAAATAGGAGTTACATTTTGGGCTGTTCCATCTACCTTTACTAGATATTACAGAGTTAATGTAGCAACCGGCACATCTTTTTCTGAAACTGTGCTGGGACTTTCTCAGGAGTGATATCTATACATTTAGTTGTGTTTCCTCTGGTGGTCAGCGCCTGGCTGGGCGAGAGGGTGGTTGCCATGGCAGCGTCTGGCACATGTCTACCATTAATAACAGATTATGGCATCTTGCCTCTTCTGTTCACTGGAATAGTAAAATTGTATGTAGTTTGCCAGTGGCCTGTTCTGCCATCTGGTCTGTAAATAGTTTGTTGATGTACACTCTATACTTGACTGTTACGCACCTTCTCCTCACTACGTGTCTTACAGCCTATCCCATACGTATGTATTCTGGTGGAGAGATAGTCTCGATGCGATAGAGAACTGAGTGAGAGACTATCACCTGGCTGTCGCTCAAAGACTCGTTTATTTAGAGGGAGATCTGCAGTGATCATGCCTTTAATAGCCAGGTGTATATGATCTGCGCATGGGCTGTTAAATTAGTGTCTTACAGAGAATCCACGTCACATGCCACAGGTGGTGTAGTAATCCCATATGTATGTATTCTGGTGGAGAGATCATCTCTCACTCAGAGAACCAAGGCTACAATGTAACCCTACGTTAACTGGCAAAAATGGTTCCCAAAGCGGTCCAAATGATTCAGTAGTGAATTAATCTGTATAAAAATGATTTTTTTAAACGCAGAAATTGAAAAGTCATGGAAGTTCATTCGCCACGAACGGTGGGAACCCTGTATTTATGAAATAAAGAAAGATAATATCAAAATCCGTTTCAAGGTGCATGCAAAATGTGTGCCTTATTTGCATATTAAGGTATGTTTTGGAGGTAACTTGTAATTCAGCAAAATATTGTTATAATAAAAGTAGTGATTCGTGTTATCTCTTTTTAATATTTTTAAAATGATGTCTAAACAGGTTGGAGAAAATCCTCTTCACGTTGCCGTGCGTCACTGTCACGCCCATGTGGTGGAGGAGATTTTAAACTATCTGACTTATGAGAGAAGCCGCCAGGAGGCAGAGCTCTGTGTCCGTCAGGGGAACAAGGTCAGACTCATGGAAAGATGATATGACACGAGTCACAAATACACTAGACACAAATAAAAACCAGGCTTGTTTTGTATGTTTGTGGTTGTGGTTGTTTTGGCGCTCCCCGTAGAACGGCGAGACACCGCTGCATCTGGCAGCTGAGCTCAGGAGAGACGCAGCGCATCAGACGGATGAGGACATCCACATCATCAAGATTCTGATGGAGCATCATGCTGACATCACAGCAGTCACCAGACAGGTGTGAGGCAGTGTTATCGCTACAAACAAACTTTTTGCAAACTGAAATAAAAACGTACATAATTGGGAAAAAAGTAACGAAACTAAAAGACCTTTATTTGACTCCTAAACTAACTTGAATTGAACAAAAAAGACCCCACATTAATTTTAGCTTTGTAAAACATTTAACCTTTAAAACCCTCCTTTATAAAAACGACAGTGCGACTGGATAATGCTGTTGAAAAGCTTACATCAGTGCAGTGTATTCTGCATTATTTATATTTATTTAATTCCTTCAGAATGGAGAGACGCCGCTACATTACAGTGCCAGGGTGGGAAACACCGCTGTACTTCAGGAGATGCTCAGTAACGTCTCTACCAACCAGCTCCAAACAACCATTAACAAACACTCGAAGGTACAGAGTATGAAGGGAAAATAAACAGCATGTTGTTTGTGTGTTATGAGTGGTTTGGTGCTTTACAGACATCTGTCTCTTCATTTGATAAATAAAGCATCTTAATGTGCTAATATACTGTATATTTATCCATGCATGTGTGTGCATTGTTTACATGAGTGTGTTTATATATATTACACAGAACGGCTGGTCTCCATTGCTCTTGGCAGCAGAACAAGGTCACACAGAGGTCGTCAGGGTTCTACTGCAGAATAATGCCAGAGTGGACGTGTTTGATGAGGTCAGAGAGACTATAACTAAAATATCATAACAAAAGCAGCGATATGTCTTAGCACTGGCTCATTTGAGCTGCCATGATTTAAAGGGATAGTATTAATATGACTTTTTTTGTTAGTATTACATTCCCAAAATATTAATCAGCACAAATATTGATATGTTTTAGGGTTCAAAGGAATGTTCAATACAAGTTAAGTATTTGTGGCATAATATTGATTAACACACACACACAAAAGTATTTTGATTGCCAAAAAAAGTCCAATGGAAGTCAATGGGGCCAGTCCATAAACACTAAATTACACACTGTTTCAAAAGTATAGCCTCAAGAATGGGCATGCTAAAGTTCGTCTAATGTTCTGAATCATCCCAAAGGCTTTTTGTCATCAGAACTAATAGGTAAAAACATACTTTGTCTTAGAAGCATTAGAAATGAAGTATAATGTATATGACATGTCAACTACAGGAAGGGAAAGCCGCCCTCCATCTGGCTGCAGAACAGGGTCATCAAGACATCGTCGACATCCTGCTGTCTCATAAGGCCTTTGTGAATGCTAAGACCAAACTGGGTCTGACACCGCTGCACCTGAGCGCTCAGAGCGGGACATCCCGACTCGTCAGGCTGCTGGTAGAGACCCATCAGGCCAGTATTGATGCTCTCTCTCTGGTATGTGTCACAGGAGTGCTGGACAATGACTAGTTATTGTGGTTAAGAGCTCTTATGTTGAGATGGCATGTGTTTGTTTACAGTCTGTATATCTGTTCCTCGGCAGAGAAAACAGACCCCTCTGCACTTAGCAGCCATCAGCGGACAGCTCGACGTTTGCAACAGCCTGTTAAGCTTGAATGCCGACATCACTGCCACAGATATCGTGAGTTTTTTAAAGAAATATTTCACCCAACTGTGAAACACAAAAGATCAATTTTTAAACAGACTACACATGATTTATTTGTCATGTAATGAAAGTCTGTCAAGCTCGGAAAAGGACACAAAACACAATAAAACCATAGTAAATGTATTCGATATGACTCATGCACTGTATTCCAAGTCTTCTGAAGCCATAGGACAATTTTGTGCGATGAACAATCAAATTTAAGTCGTTATTCACTCTCAAATCAAATCATTAAAAAGCACTTTAAATATAGTTGCTACATCGATAATATCAAATCCCATATGTCAGGGGTCGGCAACCTATGGCACGCGTCGGTTGCCGTTTTGTGGCCCGTTCTGCATAATGCGGCGGCCCATTTCAGCTTATCGCGGCCCATTCGGCCCCGTTTCACAGCTGGCCTTTGGGAAAAGTCCCGGTTCTCCCGATGGCCAGTCCGCCCCTGTGCGGAAGATGTAGATGTAGATGCAAATGCAAAAAACATCATATAAATAAAATAGTCTGCTCCTCTCTCGCTGTTGCTAGCGTGCTAGTGATTAAATGATTACAGTGACCTAACATAAGAAATATTTAAGATTTCGCACAATTATGTGATCAGTCATCAAATAAGCAAATTTGTGACATTAACTTTGTTAACCCATAACACAAAAGGACAGGTTTTCTTTCAGTGAAGCACTTTAGATGTTCTGAAAATTCACATGCAGGATCATGCTTATATCATAATCATCGGATTTTGCACAAAATTTTCAATCAAACTGTTTAATATAATTTGTAATGAAAAATGTCGGCACAGCCATTGACCAGGAAAATTAAAAATGGCACTCCATGTCAAAAAGGTTGCCATATTTCAGTGTTGAGGAACATACATTTAAAAAAATAATAATTATATTACTGTGTTACTCAAATAAAAAACGAATTATTTAAATCGTTTTTTTAAAGTCAACATCAAATCAAAATTTGCTCTATGTACTTTCTTAATACATGTCCCTGGTCTTATTGTCTTAACGACTCAACAGAACTGCAAAAAATATTATTCTTACAGAGTATTTTTGTCTTGTTTTCCAGCAAAGATATCTAAACATTCTTAAAACAAGATGAATGTGATAGGATCATTTTGTCTTGATTTCAGAGAAATCTAACAACATCTGGAAAGTTTATACTTCAAACAAGAAGAAACTATTTGTCAATGGGGTGAGAAAAAAAACAACTTAATTTAAAAGGGAAAACATGTTTATTAATCTTATCCCATTGGCAACATTTTTTCTTGTTTTAAGCATAAACCGCACCAAATTTATTTAGATTTCTCTGATAACTAGACTTAATATCTTAATATCTCAAGTTATGTTTTCTTGTTTTAAGGATGTTTAGATATTTTTATTTATTTAATTTTTGAGTGCAGGTTATTTGTAAGAAATAAATGTTTGTCTTGGTAATCTTTCATCAAAATTTTCCACCTGTCATATAGAGGCCACTTTTCACTGTTCAGTCAATTACAATCAATATCATATGGAAGTATATTAACGACAAATGCATTTGAAACAAAAATGCACACTGACTTGAGCTAACTGAAAAATAAAGGCATTGCATTAACAGTGCTTTTTTGAGGGATGCAATTATTAACCCCTTAAACTCTATAGACTCGCCAGAGGGTCTAAAGGAGGGCGCTTTATTGCGAAAAAGGTTTACGCTTAAAATGTTAAAGTCTTCGTATACATAAATCAGGCATATGAGGTATCATTTGAAAGCTTAGAATCTGAACTTTTCAGAGATAACATCACTTCTGCATTTATGTTACTTAAAATAACAAAATAAAGGCCTTAAAACATTCACGTTGAAAATTAGCGCCCTCTAGAGTCCTTCCCATAGCACCTTAATGAACAAGTCATAGATCAAATGAAAGCTCTCATTCTCAGGAATGTGACTGTTCAGTTTATTTTGTTGACATAATACCACAGTTCAAAAGATTTTCAAAATAATCACAATGTGAAATATGATTTCTGTAAGTCATCAAATACAAACATCTCTTTTATGCACCGATAACTGTTGCTATAAGCCCCAAATAGCTAAAATCTTTATATCTGCCTCTACCTGCTTATTGTTCCCTAAAAAATGAGCCATTGTTTACTTGTCTGTGAGCTTGCTTGTGTGAATAATCCAATGTTATATTTTAGATGTCCAGAATGAATTATGCCATCCAGAAGGAAAAGCATGCCAAACAAATCATCAGAAAGATATGTTTTCGACTATTGATGATAAAATGTTATATAACATCGCAAAGGGGAGGATCTCAGATTTCTAATGACATCTAGATTGAGCTTCTAGTCCACTCAGAGGCCGAGATATTCAATGAAACAACAAGGGTGGTGCTTGAACTGAAAATTAGACTGAATGTCTATGGACGAGCACATCTGTGAGGGCTAAAATGCGTTAGATCACCACCTACATTTCAGATCTGTATATTATGATGGAATATGATAGAACAAAAAAATTTTTCTAGTGCTTACTGCCACCTAGTGGAATCAAATGAGACTTTTTAAAGTGAAGTAGAGTGAACAGAACCAGAATTACATGTTTACAAAGTTAGGACAAAAAAAATCTGTTTATCATAAGATTATAAACACATACAATATATTTGGAGTCTTTTTTTTATTCTCAATTTTTTACAATTAGTTAATTGTATGAATGGTGAGCTTTTAAATTTGAGTGTGATAAATTGTACCAGAGTTTAAAGGGTGAAGCTGTGAATATTTCAATTGAAAACATTTCATTAAAAATGAAACAATAAATATTCACTTTCTAAACTTCAGTTCCAGAATATTCCATTTTCTGTTTTCATTTCATCGTTATTATTCAACAGGTAATATTTATCAAGTCCAACCTTGTCAATAATTAATATGTCACATTACGGAAGAAAAACAGGTTGCGATCTAGTTTTGTCACGTAACTCGTGTGTATGTGCTGCGCAAGCTTAATCCCAATGTGTACTTTGGTTTTGATGCAAACGCTTAGCTTAGCATTATTTTTAGAGACCTTCAAAGTATACTTCATTTGACTGTGTGCACATACATAGGCGGTTAGCACATGTGCACTACGACTGTTATGGGACACCGGACTGTTATAGGTATCGGACACAAAATAGGTATCGTTTGAAAGCTTAGAATCTGTACTTTCCAATGCATGCAGGCACTATGACCAAAACTGAACTAGTGCTTTGATATTTGCAGACAAATCAGAAGAGTTCTATTTAAATAATTTACTGTAGAGACCAAAAAATATTGGCACCCTTGGTAAATATGAGCAAAGAAGGCTGTGAAAAAAATCTGCATTGTTTTTCTTTTTAATCTTTCATTAAAATAATTCACAAAAATCTAACCTTTAATTGAAGTAAAACAATTGAAACAGGGGAAATATCTCATTATTAAATAAATATTTTTCTCCATAACACATTGGCCATAATTATTGGCACCCTTTTATTCAATAGTTTGAGCAACCGCCCTTTGCCAAGATAACAGCTCTGAGTATTCTCCTATAATGCATAATGATGTTGGAGAATAACTGGCAAGGGATCTGAGACCATTCCTCCATACAGAATCTCTACAGATCCTTCAAACTCAGAGGTCCACGCTGGTGGACTCTCCTCTTCAGTTCACCCCACAGGTTTTCTATGGGGTTCAGGTCAGGGGACTGGGATGGCAGAACCTTGATTTTGTGGTCAGTGAACCATTTTTGTGTTGACTTTGTTGTTTGTTTTGGATCATTGTCCTGCTGGAAGATCCAACCATGGCCCATTTTAAACTTTCTGGCAGAGGCAATCAGGTTTGATTTTTTATCTGTGGTATATGATAGAGTCCATGATGCCATGTATCAGAACAAGATGTCCAGGACCTCTGGTATCATATATAACCATGGGCATTGGGTACTTTTACATCTCTGTTTGCATCAAACCCATCTCTGGTGTTTACTGACAAAAAGCTCTATTTTTGTTTCATCTGACCATAGAACCCAGTCCCATTGAAGTTCCAGTAGTGTCTGGCAAACTGAAGATGCTTGAGTTTGTTGTTGGATGAGAGCAGAGGCTTTTTTTTCTTGAAACCCTCACAAACAACTTATGGTGATGTAGGTGTAGACCCAAATAACTTCTGCAATTCTCCAGCTGTGGTCCTTGGAGATTCTTTGGCCACTTGAACCATCCTCCTCACCATGCGTGGAGACAATATAGACATGCATCTTCATCCAGGCTGATTCTCAACATCTCCAATTGATTGGAGCTTCTTAATTATTGCCCTGATGGTGGAAATTGGTATTTTCAGTGCTTTGGCTATTTTCTTATAGCCACTTCCCATTTTGTGAAGCTCAATGTCCTTTTGCCGCACATCAGAACTATATTTTTTAGTCTTACCCACTGTGATTGATGATTAAGGGAATTCGGCCTGTGTGGTACCCCATATTTATACCCCTGTGAAACAGTAAATCATGGTCGAACAATTTCATGTTCCTAGTCACCCAGGTGTACTAAATTTATTTAATAATGAGATATTTCCCCACTTTCAATTAGTTTACTTCAATTAAATGTTAGATTCTTTTTTTTTTTTTTTAATGAAAGATAAAAAGGATAAACAACGCAAATATTTTTCACAGCCTTCTTTGCTCACATTTACCAAGGGTGCCAATATTTTTGGCCATAACTTTATTAAAAAACATTTGCACTGCACATATTATTGCAATCAGTAAAAACATCAAACTCATCAAATACCCATGTGTCATACTGTATGTTATTGGAAAGCTCTCAAAGAGTAGAATACAACCAGCCTATTTGTTTTGCTCACAGACAAAAATATAGCGAGTAATAGCCAAGTATATGTCTTTGACAATTATGTTGGTGTTGCTTATCTGCCGTGTTTTCATTTATAACTTAACGGAAAATAAATGGAACATAAAATATTACATATCATTACTTAGAGAAGGTGATTATCTTTCAAACGAGCCCACACACAATGTAATCAGATGCATAAATATTTAGATTATCCACATGAAGCACAATGTTACATATGGCCACCAGGAGATGGTGCCAAATACATGACACAGACTTGATGACTCAAATGGCACAGAATGAAACTCATTCTGTGAAATCTCTTTATTCCTTCATGCAATGCAATCCTTTAATCATTGTTGTGTTTGCATGTGTAATTAGTTCTTATGTACAATTATTATGTTTTATTTGTTTGGAGAGGCTTTTGGACACATTGAGACGTTTTTGGACACTAGGATAAAATATTTTTGTAATGCTATAACTTTTGATTGCTTTGTCGTGTCAACACAAGTTCACATGACTGGGAATACAACAAAAGCAGTTTTACGGAGCCACCTTATTTACACCCAGAGATATATAATGTCAGATAAGAAAAATAAGAAAAGCATTTTCTTAGGCTGAGAGTCTCAGAATGTAAATGTTTTCTTTACAATGATACCAAACACGACTTTCCTTGTTTGTTTGTTTTTTTTTTAGTTTTTTTTTTTTAGTTATAAGCCTTTAATTTTGGGTATTGCACAGAAACAGGAAATCTTTATAAAAAAAAAACAACTTTCAGAGCATAAAAGGTTAAGTAACTTGTAGCACACTTAACACCATATTATTGGTCATCTTAGAACACTAGAATCAGTTTGATTGAGTATGTTTGTGTGTTTTCTCAGCACGGTCAGACACCTCTTCATCTGGCAGCTGAGAACGATCACTCAGAGGTGGTGAAGTTGTTTCTGAGGCATAGACCAGAGTTAGCCACGCTAGCTAACATGGAGGGTGCGACTTGTACACACATCGCAGCGGCTAAAGGAAGTGTGGCCGTCATTAAAGAATTGCTCAAGTTTAATCAAAGAGGACTTCTCACCATTAACAACAAGGTCAGGACATCAATGTTTATAGGGCACTGAAAAGCCAATTTCATCATGATTGTATAAAATACTCTGAATTGTGTTTGTTATGCTCTTTCTATCTCCACAGGCTAACGGCTTGTGTCCACTGCATTTGGCTGCTGCTGGAGGTCATATGGAGGTGGTGAAAGTTCTTCTGGAGGCTGGAGCTTCAGTGACATTGGAGGATGTAGTAAGTTAGAAAGATTTTTATTTTATTTTAATTTTTTTTAGCATTTGCAAGTGTAAACCAATTAGTAGCAAGTATTTGTCTGTGAAGTAATCAGTACTTATTACGTTTGGACAGGCAGAAATGAACAAGTCACACATATTTTCTACTGATTTCTCTGGTGTTTGCACGTCGTTTGCGAGGCTGCAGTGTATTTATTTGTAAATTTAAAATTTTTTGTTTAGTTTTTTTCCCACACTGACCTTTTTTAACGATTTCAGAATAACCTGGCCCAAAATGGTGAATAAAAACAAAGCAAACTGTGGTTGGTCACGTTACATGTCATTCAGACAGTATGTTCCTGTCTAACCTTTGACCCCATGGTTTTCAGGAGGGAATGACCGCCGTACACTTGGCTGCCAAGAATGGACACACACATATTCTGGAGGTGCTCAAAGCCAGCGTTTCACTCAAGATTCAAAGCTCAAAGGTGCGTTAATTTTAATGAATGAACTCCGATTTTCATTTGATGAAGTGTATTTTTTATCTTATTGAATCGTTTGTGTGTATTTGTGTGTAGACAGGGTTAACAGCTCTGCACGTGGCAGCGTGTTTCGGTCAGGTGGACTTTGTGAGAGAAATCCTGACTAAAGTTCCCGCTACGATCCGCAGTGAATTTCCCGCTAACAGCAGCAGTAGCGGCAGCAAAGAAGACGTGATGCGTCAACAACCATTAACTGAGGTAACACGACTCTGATGAACCGTAGCTACACCTCTACACTGCAAATAATACCTATTAGAAAATAAGCAGTACAATAATACATTTAGCGATGTTTATGTTTATAACAAGTGAAAAACGAAATGCCTTTGGAACAAGACAAAACTCTCAGATAAATGCATTTTATTTAAAGATGTTTCTTTTTTTACTGGTAAAAAGACAAAATTCTTTTTTTTTTCTTTTTTTTCCTTTTTTTCTTTTTTTTTTTTGCAGTGGGTGCATTCAGTATTTTTTTACTTATAAAAAAAGTTTGACATCTACATAAATGAATAGTACTTTTTACAAATCAGTTATATTATACAATATCAGTAGCCGTGGAAAAGCTGTTTTATTGTATAAAAGGGTGATCTCAAAGTGGAGGGGACATACAGTGCGACAGATGTAGTCAGATTCACAAAAGAATTACTTTTATGAGTCGTTTTTTTAAAGAATCGTTTAAAAAGACTCAAAAACTTTGAAAAGACAAAGAAGAAGAAGAATCCTTGGAAGAACAATAGGGTCTCTGCACTTTCAGTGCTTGGGCCCTAATAATCCTTAGAAGAACAATAGGGTCTCCGCACTTTCAGTGCTTGGGCCCTAATAATCCTTAGAAGAACAATAGGGCCGCCGCACTTTCAGTGCTTGGGCCCTAATAATCCTTAGAAGAACAATAGGGCCGCCGCACTTTCAGTGCTTTGGCCCTAATAATCCTTAGAAGAACAATAGGGCCGCCGCACTTTCAGTGCTTGGGCCCTAATAATCCTTAGACGAACAATAGGTCCTCCGCACTTTCAGTGCTTTGGCCCTAATAATCCTTAGAAGAACAATAGGGCCTCCGCACTTTCAGTGCTTGGGCCCTAATAATCCTTAGAAGAACAATAGGGCCTCCGCACTTTCAGTGCTTGGGCCCTAATAATCCTTAGAAGAACAATAGGGCCTCCGCACTTTCAGTGCTTTGGCCCTAATAATCCTTAGAAGAACAATAGGGCCTCCGCACTTTCAGTTTTTGGGCCCTAATAATCCTTAGAAGAACAATAGGGCCTCCATACTTTCAGTGCTTGGGCCCTAATAATCCTTAGAAGAACAATAGGGCCTCCGCACTTTCAGTGCTTGGGCCCTAATAATCCTTAGAAGAACAATAGGGTCTCCATACATTCAGTGCTTGGGCCCTAAATACACAACAAAATTGTATTATTTTGAGTTGGCTCTTTTAAATAATTGTTAAAAAAGACAAGATATTGAAATGAATCAGTCTCAAAGAGTTTTGTTGTATAATAAACAGTATTTTAATACGAAAAATATTAAAATATGTTACAAAAATGTTATTATTTTTAATCAATTCTTTTAAAGAATTGTCTAAAAAGACTCACAAACTTAAAAGATGTTGAGATGAATCAGTCTTGAAGAGTTTTGTTATAATAAATGGTGTTTTAATTACAAAAACATTAAAATATCTTACAAAAATAGTATTAATTTGTTTAGTATGTAGTTTGGATCAATTATGATGACTGATTCTGTAGGACACATTGGTATGGGATAATTCTCTACTAGGTCTTCATGTTGTTTATTCTGTTTATGTTAGATGTCCCACTTTTTGTGTGTGTGTTCAGTCAGGTTACACTCCTCTACACCTGGCGGCTCAGTCGGGTCATGAGAACGTGGTTCGGTTGTTGTTGAATTCTCCCGGAGTTCAGGCTGATGCGGAAACAGACATACAGGCAAGAAACCCAAACTACTAACACGGTTTGAACCCCGGCGGTTTAGCATAGTTCTGACCGACCCTGTCATATGTTACAGGGTTCCACCCCTCTCCACCTTGCGGCTCAGAGCGGACACACAGCTGTGGTTGGTCTGCTGCTCAGCAGGTCTGGATCTCTGCTGCACCTGACGGACAGACGCGGCTGTACCTGTCTTCACTTGGCCGCCGCACACGGACATGTGTCCATGCTGAGGGTTCTGCTGGGACAGGGAGCTGAAATTAACCATACAGACAAGGTTAGGAAAAACCTGAACGATACTGGTACTTTAAATGTAAATAAAAATAACACATTATATCATGTTCTTGTGTTCAGAGTGGCTGGACTCCACTGCACTATGCTGCTAAAGCGGGTTGTCTTGAGGTCGTGTCATTCCTGGTGGAGAGCGGCGCGTCACCGTGTGTGGAGTGTCATGCTGGACAGACCCCAATGCAGTACGCTGCTCAGGAGAACCACGAGTCCACCGTCATATTCCTGCTCAGAAGAGAGAAGAACACGCTACGTCTACTGGAAGACAAGAAGGTTAGTCTCATCATCATGTCTTCCATCTGTCTGTCATTCTGTGTCTCTCACTTATATCGAAACACAAGGGTGAAACTAAGAGGAGTCAGTACTTTATGGCTGGGGTTCTGTAGATCATTTTAATTATAATAAAGTGCCCAAAGAAGAGTGAGTACAGCGGATCTTCTAAATATGATTGTTTGCTTATGTGGGTATTTTCTCTTTGTGCCACTAGAGGACAGTATTTTTGTCATGTGATGGTGTTCTCTCTGTTGCATGTGTTCAGTCTGATGCTATTCTGTTATGTCTTTTTCTGATGGTGTTTTGGTTCAAATGTATGTTAAACTTTTTTGTTTGTGTTTCATCTGATGTGTTTGGGTGCAGTTTGTGTTTGATCTGATGTTTTATCTTTAGTTTTGTCTGTAGTTTTTGTACTTGGAATTAAAGATGTGTTTTGTCTGTAGTTTGTTCAGTCCTATAAGGTTTTATATTTAGTTTATTTTCTTAATATAAAAGATGTTTTGTATGTAGTTTGTTTTCGATCTTATGTTTGATCTTTAGTCTGTAGTCAATATGGCAATGTTTCGTCTGCAGTATGTTCAGTCATACAGTGCTTTTTCTGTAGTTTGTATTCTTACTATTAACCTAAAGTTATTTTGTCTGTAGATTGTTAAATCTGATGGTGTTTTATCTTTAGTTTATAGTCAGTATGATGATGTTTTGTCTGTAGTTTGTGTTCTTAGTATTAAAGATGTTTTGTCCTCAGTTTGTGTGCAATCTAAATGTGTTTTGTCTGTAGTTTGTTCAATCTGGTAATTTTTTATTTATAGTTTGTTGTCAATATGATGATGTTTTTCTCTGCAGCTTGTTTTAATCTAACTATGTTTTGTTTGCAGTTTGTTTTTTAATCTGAGGGTGTTTTTTCTGTGGTTTGCTTAAATCTTATGTTTTGTCTGTAGTTTGTTTGAATCTGATGGTGTTTTGTTTTCAGTTTGTGTTTGATCTGATGTTTGATCTGTAGTTTGTGTTTAATCTGATGTTTTTTCGTCTGTATTGTTTGTTTTCAGTCTGATTATGTTTTAGCTGTAATTTGCATTTTAACCTGTTGGTGTTTTGTCTGAAGTTTGTTTTGATCTGATGGTGTTTTGTCTTCAGTTTGTGTTCAGTCTGATGGTGTTTTGTCTGCAGTTTTTTAATCTGATGTTGTTTTGTCTGCAGATTTTTTGTCTGATTTTTTGTGTTTTGTCTCCTCGGCTCTACACTCCTCCCGGCATTGCCTCAGGCCGGGGAGCCCCCGGCATGACGTACACCCCCCCCCCCTTCCTCACCGGGGGGGGGGCGTGCCTTGTCATCCCCGCCTTCCTCGACCTGGGAGGAGACAGGAGGGGGAAAACAACAAAACAAAATGGCAAGGGAAAGGCCAACACGGAGCGACAGAGAGAGAGAGAGAGGAGAGAGAGAAAAAGAAACTCACCGGTTCTCTGATGCGCCATCGCTTGGTCCTCGATCACTACTCCACCCTCTCTGGCGGACGGCAGCCGCTCCTCCCTGGGCGGACCGGAGTCAGACCACCGACCCCCAGCGGACAGAACGCCCCTCCGCTTTCCCGGCGTCCCGTGGGGACACTCCTCCGCCCCTGGCAGCGGCCCTACCACTCCAGGCGGTCGGGGAGTCACTTCCCTCCTCCCCCCGTGGACGGCGGTCTTCTCTCGACCCCTCCGCGTTCCCGGGGGACGGCAGGGCACTCCTCCGCCCCCGGCAGTGGCTCCCTCGCTCCAGGCGGTCGGGAAGTCCCGTCCCCACTCGCCTCGCGGAAGGCGGCCGTTCCCCGCGTCCGGGTGGTCGGGCTACTCCGTCCCCCGTCGGATGGCAGCGGCGCTCCCCTGGGTGGACGGCAGTGTCGAGGACTCTGCGACGGGAATCCCTCCTTCTTCCCGGGTTTCGGCACCGGTGTAAGGGGGTTCAGTGGAAAGGAGGAGGCGAGAACCGGCTTGACAACTTAAATAATAATTTAATAAACAACTTAAACAAAAACACACAACTATAAACACACAGTACAGCTGCCTGTCATTCTCTCCCTAACTGTCATCCCCGGCCGCCTTTATCCCTCGCGCGCCCCATCAGGCTGATTGGGGACCGGGCGTGCGTCATTCCAGCCTGGCCCCCGCCCTCCTCGGCTCTACATGCAGTTTGTTCAATCTGATGATGTTTTGTCTGCAGTGTGTGTTTGATCTGATGTTTCTTTTGTAGTTTGTGTTTAATCTGATGATGTTTTAACTGTAATTTGTTTTAATCTGATGGTGTTTTGTCTGCAGTTTGTTTTCAATCAGATAACGTTTTGTTTTATCTGTAGTTTGTTTTAAACTAATGGTGTTTTGGTTGCAGTTTGTTTAATCTGAGAGTGTTTTGTATGAAATTTGTTTCAATCTGATGATGTTTTTTTTTTTTGGTAGTTTTTGTTAATCTAATGGTGTTTTGGCTGCAATTTGTTTAATCTGATAGTGTTTTGTCAGAAGTTTGTGTTTAATCTGATCGTGCTTTGTCTGCATTTAGTTTTTAATCTAATGTTTTATCTTTTGTTTGTTTTCAGTCTGATGATGTTTTGGCTGCAGTTTTTGATCTGATCATGATTTGTCTGCAGTTTGTGTTTAATCTAAAATTGTATCTTTTGTTTGTTTCAATCTGATGATATTTCTGCTGCAGTTAGTGTTTGCATCTGATAGTGTTTTGTCTGCAGTTTGTGTTTGATATAATGTTTCGTCTGTAGTTTGTGTTTAATCTGATGGTGTTTTGTCTGTGTTTTGTTTTAATCCGATGGCATTTTGTCTGCAGTTAGTGTTTTAATCTAATGGAGTTTTTTCTTCAGTTTTTGTTCATTCTGATAATGTTTCTGCTACAGTTAGTGTTTGCATCTAATGGAGTTTTGTCTGCATGATATTTTGTTTTATCTGTAGTTTGTTTTGAACTAATGGTGTTTTGGTTGCAGTTTGTTTAATCTGATAGTGTTTTGTCTGAAATTTGTTTCGATCTGATGATGTTTTGTTTTTTTCTGTAGTTTTTGTTAATCTAATGGTGTTTTGGCTGCAGTTTGTTTAATCTGATGGTGTTTTGTCTGAAGTTTGTGTTTAATCTGATGGTGCTTTGTCTGCAGTTATTCAGTCTGATGGTGTTTTGTCTGCATTTAGTTTTTAATCTAATATTTTATCTTTTGTTTGTTTTCAGTCTGATGATGTTTCTGCTGCAGTTAGTGTTTGCATTTGATAGTGTTTTGTCTGCAGTTTGTGTCTGATATAATGTTTCGTCTGTAGTTTGTGTTTAATCTGATGGTGTTTTGTCTGTAGTTTGTTTTAATCCGATGGCATTTTGTCTGCAGTTAGTGTTTTAATCTGATAGTGTTTTTTCTTAAGTTTTTGTTCATTCTGATGGTGTTTTGTCTGCAGTCAGTGTTGTAATCTGATTATGTTTAGTCTGCAGTTTTTTTTATCTGATCATGTTTTGTCTACAGTTTGTTTTCAATCTGATGGTGTGCGGGCGGATGAATGATAATCTTGCTCTGGAAGAGTTTGTCCTGCACTCTGCTGCTCCACTGGATACAGCTGTCCGTCTTTCACGAGCTCTGACTCTGGCCGCACTTAGAGAGAAGGAGCGTTCAGTCGACCTGCACGCTGCTGCTCGTCACTGTGAGGTCATGGCTTCTGACCTCTTAACTCTAGCTGCCTTGGCAGGGGGTCTCGGTGCAGGTCCAGTCCTCCGGGCTGTGGACCGTCGAGGTGCCAGTGTGCTGGACTGCCTAATCGAGGGGAGACAGAAAGGTGTGGTGTCTCACCCAGCAGTGCAGAAGTACCTGACGGATGTGTGGTACGGAAGCCTGCAATGGGACTCGTGGAAGATTCTTCTGTTGTTCTTCTGCTTGCTTCTCTGTCCTCCTCTGTGGCTCGCCCTCTCACTGCCACTCAGACACAGGTAAAGGTTTGACATTCTCAAATTCTATATTTACATTTACTTTAAAAGGAACTGTACAATTCACTGATTCTTAAAACATAGGACAACATAGGACATAGCAGTAATGTTTCTTTTAAAGATACATATTTAAAGGTCTGTTTTAGTTTAATCTATATTTTGTATCTCTAAAAGTGAGTTTTTGAGATGTATTGATCTAAGGAAACTCTAGTAATCATCTCTAAATTACCACTGATCACTAGTGATTAATAGATTCAATTCTAAATAAAAATTTTAATGGCAGGTAAATAACCATCGGACATACTGTATGTCTTGAGGTTGAGGACAAATTTGTGTCTTTGTTTTCTAAACTCCACACAGCTTCAACACCATCCCCATTGTGAAGTTCATGAGTCATCTGGTGTCGCATGTCCTCCTGTTGGCCCTATTCATCCTGACGATTGTTTACCCACCCATAAGCCCGCTCTCTGAAGGCCGTCTCGTACCCGGCTGGTCTGAATGTCTCTTGCTGATCTGGCTGTGTGGAATGCTGGTATCTGAACTGACCTTCCCAGGTGAACGCACTGGTTTAGCATGGATTCGACTGCTCCTACTAGGGTTTTCCGCTGCTGCGCTGCTCTGCCACATCATGGCTGTCTTCTCCCAGTGGTGGCCACCGGCTCATCTTCACTGTCTGTTTGCCCGGAACGTCCTCCTTGCCGTTGCAATGACGTTGGGATTTATACAACTTCTGGAATTCTTGACATTCCATCACTTGTTCGGCCCATGGGCCATCATCATCCGAGACTTGATAAAAGATCTGTGCCGTTTCGCTGTCATCCTTATGCTATTCCATACGGCTTTCACGTTGAGTCTCACAGCCTTATGCCAACCTCTATATCCACCAGAAAGTCTTCAGGATTCAAACAGTACAGTCAATGCTACAGAAGTCACTGTGCCTGGCCCTTTAAATATGTCTGTGCTGCTGTTCTTTGCATTGTTTGGTTTGACCGAACCGGATAAAATTCCCGATGTGGAACGGTCCCCTCCGGCGACGGCTATTTTGGCTAAAATGGTTTTTGGTGTTTATCTGGTGGTGACGTTTATTGTGTTAATCAACCTGCTCATTGCCATGATGAGTGACACATACCAGCGCATCCAGGCTCAGTCCGACACAGAGTGGAAGTTCGGCCGCGCCATTCTGATTCGAGATATGAGCCGCAAGTCTGGAATTCCATCTCCATTAAATCTTTTCACCAATCTGTTCTACTACATCAAGTTTCTGTGCAAACGTGGAGGTATGATTAACTTTTCATATTTGAGTGTTTCTTCAACTTCGGGTGGTTTAATGTTTCAGGGTTTATCTTTATTCAGATTAATTGTTATTTTTTTTAATGAATGTCACATTAAAACTTCATAGGAAAATATTGTCCTTGCCTTCATCATATGTTGTCAGGGTTTGTGAAGGGAAGCGAGGACCCAAAAGCAGAAAGCCAAAGTTTATTTAACAACAGGCAAAAAACAAAAACAAAACCAACAAAAAAGCTCCCAGAAGGGCAAAAAACTCAGTCCCAGAAAAGGAGGGCGGTCAACTGGCTGGGCTGGAGAAGGAAGCTTCAAGGCCGCATGGATCCAAACCAAATCAGACTGGATCCAGCAGGAAACCAGAATGAAGCCTTGCATACAGGAATCAACAGACATGCGGAACAAGACAACTAAACAGGGATACAACCACAATGACCTGGCACAGGACAGAGAACACAGGGAGATTAAATAGGGAAGCAAACAAGGAGGGTAATGAGGAAAGGCAGGTGTAACAGATAAATTAACAACAAGGCAAACGAGGGGGCAGGGTTTCACTTAAGACAGCACATACACGAGTGCATGTGGCAAATGAAGAGCCAACAAAGCCATGTGCACTCACACAACACTAGTGTCAAGATCCAGCCACAAAACAATAAACACAACCAACCGAAGTGGCAGGATCCTGACACTAGAAACACAAGACAGGCACAAACACAATAACAGGTGACAGGATCCCGACCCAACAAAAACTCAACTAGAGAGTCAGGATCCTGACATTGTATATTTATGCAAAGCCAACTTTGACATTTGGATGGTATCCATTAAGGCTGCTCGATTGATTGAGTTAAGATTGAAATCAAAATATGGTCTTGCTCGATTGCTAAACATTAAAAGCTCAAAAACTAGACAGCATTCAGCACTTCAGTCAACATTGTGTAAGCAAGCGGCGCCCTCTAGCAGTCTGGATGGCATTATCCATTATATCACAATAGAACTTATTTTTCCACAATTTAATTGACATTTTCATGGAATTGCCCAACATATGCATAATTTGAATTTGTGATGATCTATGATATACAGTATAAACATGTAAAGTGGGAGTTCTGTTGTTTCGAACTGAAAAAACAGAAGTGCAAAAATGTTTTAGAAGTACAAAATAATATTTTTTCACATCAATCATCATGCTTTGATATTTAGATATTTTTCTATATTTTTTTTTTATCTTTTATCGTGGCTCTCTTTAAAATTTTGGACTGTCATGTGTTCAACAGATCCAATCCATGTTCAATGGAAATTATTTGTTTTTAGAACAATAAAAAGTTTTTAACCTCTTTGTACATTTTTAAAACAAAATTTCTGAGCAAAACACTGATCTGATGACAAAATAAGTAAGTGGCGAAATATATTTATCGGTATCGGACAATAGTTTTTTGTTGTGGTTAAAATCGGTATTGGCCAAAAATTTTCATAATGGTGCATCCCCACTGATAATCTAAACAAAGAGTAAAACATACATAAATAATAATAATAATAATAATAATAAAAACATAAATAATAATAAACATTAATTAAATAATATTTAATAGTAAAGGATATTATAAAAATAAAATCCAAATAATTTTTTTTTTAGTTTATTTAATATTTTAACTTTTAAATTAAAATGAAAAAGTTAGTGTACTTGTTAACCAAGTGGACAAAAGTGTCAGTGAAGAGCATGCATAAGATGAAATGTGAGTGATGTTTGAAGAAAACGAAGAATAATCAAGGGAAATATCAAATATTTTTATTGAGCGTAATTTTAAATCAAGCTCTAATTTTGCCAGATTATGCTAAAAGTGTGACAGTATTATTTTATTGTGTGTATTTAGGATACATAAAATGTTAGCTATAAAATTAGCCTTAGCAAGATGGAGTCGGTCATTTTATTTAAAAAAAAAAGAAAGTAAAAAATGTCTTTCCATCAGCATCATTTCCAGCACAAAATGACATTTTTAATGGCATAAATGACACAAATATCCTGTGATGTATGTACATACAAGAAAGTGTGAAAATGTTTTAATGAGGCTTTACGTTCTAGAAGTCCACAGTGTTAAAAGTGCCAGAAGTTGAAGAAACACCAGTTTACGGTTGCTCACACATTAATATTTTTATTCTTTATATTACAAAGAAATAGCTGAAACTGATAGCACATCGTTAGTATGTTAGTAAGTACATTAAATGTGTGTCTGTGTTCATTTCTGTGTCCTTAAAGGTAAGATGTGCTCTGGTGATGGTGATGATCTGATGAATGAAGACATAAATGCTGAAGGCCTGTCTGATTCTCGCTCACTTGATCTGCTTGCTCAAACATCCGTCAGTTGGGTCAAAGGAAACAAGAGAGCACAGATACTCCCTGAGGGCAAGTACACACTACAGTCACACCCCACTTCATGCCTCGTGGGGTGTTTAATTTTAACACACAATCTATTTTATACTCCAAAATTGTTTGCTTCTTGCAGCATGAAATATGGAAATATTCCAGTACTCATTAATAAAAATACATGTTTCAAACGAGTCTGAGAGAAAAGTCGATGCCTGCTCCTTTAGAGATCTGCACAGGCATTAATTTGAAATCTGTATCCGAGATCATGTGACCTGACCCGACCTGACTTGTGTTGGCAAATTTTAAGCCAGAAGCCGACCCAACTGAAAAAATGTTCTCCAAGCAAGTCAGTTTGTTACAATAGGCTGTATTTTATTTTAACATGGTAGGCAACATTTGTAACAGCATAGTAACAGTAAACATTCACAGATTTAAGAAGGCACGGTGGCCCCTCAGCACACCAGAGTGAAAGGGAGAAAACACTGGCTTACCTTTTATCAAGTGCTGAAACTTTCCTGCAGAAGAACAATCTGGAAACATGTTTAACAGTGTAACAGTCACATGAAGTTTTCTTTGCAACCTGAACTTCTTCAGAACATCAAATTGACACCTGTGCTTAAAAAAAGCTAGATGCAGCGCAACGAATGAAACAGAACGCAGGTGTGTTGAGATGCATTTTTAAAAATTAAATTTCTTTTTAACTTAACGCAGTGTTGGTGCCTGGGTAGCTCAGCGAGTACTGACGCTGACTATCACCCCTGGAGTCATGAGTTCGAGTCCAGGGCGTGCTGAGTGAATCCAGCCAGGTCTCCTAAGCAAACAAATTGGCCCGGTTGCTAGGGAGGGTAGAGTCACATGGGGTAACCTCCTCGTGGTCGCTATAATGTGGTTCTCGCTCTCGGTGGGGCGAGTGGTGAGTTGTGCATGGATGTCACGGAGAATAGCATGGGCCTCCACACAAACTACGTCTCCGCAGTTACGCGCTCAACAAGCCACGTGATAAGATGCGCGGATTGACGGTCTCAGACGCGGAGGCAACTGAGATTCGTCCTCCGCCACCCGGATTGAGGCGAGTCACTACGCCACCACGAGAACTTAGAGCGCATTGGGAATTGGGCGTTACAAATTGGGGAGAAAAGTGGAGAAAAAACAAAAAAAAAACAACTTGACGCGGTGTCTAAAAGATTTGGCGGCCCTGTGCGAGACACTAAAAAAACAGAAAGACACGATGGCACAACAATCAAAGACGTCCGTCCAGCATGTGTATGTAGAAAAACATAAACTATTATGTTTACGCATGTCTGTTAGTAAGAGCGCATTAAAAAAGTACACACATATATATATATATATATAATAGCCTATATTACAATTAAATACATATATTAAAATGTTTATAATAATAATAATATTTAATTTTTTCATTTATTATAAACCCGATCTGAAGTTCTACTTGAAAAACTGACCCAAATCTGGCCCGAAAGACGGTAGTTTGTAGGGTCCTGTTGGGCTCAGGCTGGGAAGCAGAACACTACTGTTCTTATCAAGTCAAATGCAAATTTTCATTTAATGTTACTTTAATTGGTGATATTTTAGAGCATTTCTATCTTAATACTGTGGAAGGCTTTGTTTGAAAAATGTTAATAAAGCATTATATTGTTACATATTGTTTTTTTTCTTTCCTAAGAAGGAAATAAATGCATTTTGAAAGGAAAAGAAGTATATATAGAGTCAAATTTCAGTACTTTCAAAATCTGCGATTAATCGCGATTAACTATGAAAAATTATGCGATTAATCACGATTAAAAAATTATCGACTGACTGCACTAATAATTCTATAATTTTTTATATAATATTTTTATATACAGTATATTATATATATAAATTATAGATATATATATAATATTATGTTATTATATTATTAATATACAAATATTATACATGTATTGGTTAAATATAACATATAATCATAAACTTATTTACATAATTATATTTAATTTGACATGAATGCTGCGGATGAAATAAAGGACAACAAATTTTAAGATTTTGTGTTAATTTACAGGATGAGAATAGTTTCTGAATAATACATTTATATTAGATGATAAATTTAGAGAATAGTACATTTTCTAATGCTAATGAAGGGGTTCTTACTACAAAGATGGTGAATCACTCTTAAATTCTCTTTTGATGTGTCTTAAGTACTGTTTACTTAATAACCCAAAGGTTGTCAGGTGTTAGCATGTAGTATGTTGTCAAACTGAATGCATTCTGTCGTTTTACTGTGCAGATGGTCAGATTACGCTGTCCAGGACTGGCGGACAGTTGCGCGTGGAGAATGTTGTTGATTGGCCGTTGGTGGTCCAGCAGTTTTTAACTCGGCATCGACAGAGAGACAGATCACCATCTGAGACGAATGACCAACCTCTTCATCATGACAGATGAGTTTGCACTGACTATTAGCATCACTCTCACACCTGAGCCCAGATCCACCTCGACTTCCTGTCTAATGCAGTAGCAT
Source organism: Myxocyprinus asiaticus (assembly GCF_019703515.2). Classification (NCBI taxonomy): domain Eukaryota; kingdom Metazoa; phylum Chordata; class Actinopteri; order Cypriniformes; family Catostomidae; genus Myxocyprinus; species Myxocyprinus asiaticus. The sequence goes on along the minus strand of NC_059377.1, from coordinate 41,881,914 downwards.
TAGCTTTAGCTTGTCTGCAACCTTCGTCTATTTCTCATATTCACTGCTCACTAGTCACTTTAATGAAAGATGTCATTTTAAAGCTCATAATTAGTGTGTGTGTGTGTTGTGATGTCGCCTCAGTCAAATCAGAATTGTGTCAGTCTATTGCACTTTTCCAAGTGGGAAGTTGGAAATACGTTGAGTTCAATGAGTTGAGTTCAGTGGAATGCAGCATTATACAATGAGAAAAAAACGCTAAAGCACTGCCACAAGGGTGTTTTACAGTATACATGTTTTTTTTTTACTACCAGTGCCGCAGAAATATCAGTGTTAATGATATGCATGAATATCTTTATTTTTTCTTTGTCCTTTTTTATCAAATTTTATTTCTACGGAACCTATATATAAATGACACTCATGCAACATATAGTTATATAATAATCTACTGTATATGCACCACATGTTTATTGAAATGATACTTTAATATGTGTTTTCAGGGGTCTGTTCTCTCAACTTTGTTTTGAAATGCTGCGTTCACATTGTGTCGAAATTACTGTAGTAAATCTTCTTATTCTACTCATAGTGCCATAATGTGTGGCTTTGTTGGTAATGACAGCAAAATATTTAATCATGACATTAATTCATCTCTATACACTCTCACAAATGTTTAAAGAACAAAGAACAGACTGATTATTGGCTAAAATAAAATGGTATATCAAACATGTAGCTGCTACCAAATTAAATTATTTGTAATATTTTTTTTTCTGCCCTTTTTCTCCCCAATTTGGAATGCCCAATTCCCAATGCGCTCTAAGTCCTCGTGGTGGCGTAGTGACTCGCCTCAATCCGGGTGGTGGAGGACGAATCTCAGTTGCCTCCGCGTCTGAGACCGTCAATCCTGCGCATCTTATTACGTGGCTTGTTGAGCGCGTTACCGCGGAGACGTAGCGCGTGTGAAGGCTTCACGCTATTCTCCGCGGCATCCACGCACAACTCACCACGTGCCTCACCGAGAGCGAACCACATTATAGCGACCACGAGGAGGTTACCCCATGTGACTCTACCCTCCCTAGCAACCGGGCCAATTTGGTTGCTTAGGAGACCTGGCTGGAGTCACTCAGCATGCCCTGGATTCGAACTCGTGACTCCAGGGGTGATAGTCAGCGTCAATACTCGCTGAGCTACCCAGACCCCCCAAATTACATTTAACTGTTACACCAAAAAATCTGATATCACATTGTATAAGGGGGTAAATCGAAGCTTTAATAAAATTCAGGGTTTCCAACTAGTGATTACGAGCTCCATAAAATGTAACCGTTTCGGTCAGAAAATTGCTGTAATTCTGTCAATAATGTGAATGCAGCAAAAGTCATCCTGTTTTTTTAAAGCTGAAGAATGTAATTTCTGTGACACTACCACCACTGAAAGGAATCGCAAAAATAAACGATGTTTTCAAAACAGCTTTCCGAATATCCCCTCGTTTGCAGATGTTCAAACCATCAAATATTTCCGCCCCCCAACTCATGCCATTGGTTGAATAACGTTGTTGGGGCGGGTCTAATCTGGTCTCTCAAAACAAACATGAATTTTTAAACGCCACAGAAAGACAGTGTTTACAGTTTTCGATAAATTAACCTGTGAATGGCTTACTTATCGTTGTCTCTGCAAGTATTTTAACACACAACAAAATACATACTTCAGCTTTAAATCATATTATTATGATGTCAACAATCTCACAAATGTTCCTAAATTTTTTGTTTCTGCACTTGGACTGTCCTGAAAACAGAAATAAAAACAATTGCATCATGGGGGAATACTAAAATGAAAACCTGCCTTATTGTTATATATTCAAGCGTATGAAGCATATCAACAATGACATCATCATTATTTCCAATAATAACACTGTTTGTCCTTTACTGATGTTATTGTTGAAGAGAAACTGTGGTATTCCGTTCTGATTTTACGACACACCTGATCTTTCATCTGCTTTGTATCCTGAACGACCAAGCTCAACATGTCTGTCCCACCAAGAGATGCAATTACAGTTACAGTTCCACTGCCGGAACCAAACCAGAAATGCCAAATGTAAACCAGATTTGGCTCACTCTATGTTGCTCTCTGGGACATCTTCAGATTAATACAAATTGATGTATATAAGTTAATAAATATGCCAGATTCTTACTAAAATTTCATACATTTGATTGACAATTGACTGTAGGCTCCACTGCAACTTTTTTCTTTTATATCTATGAATGATGAAGTTAGCTAAAAGAATTGAAGTTGGACTGGTTGATTGATTTGTCTCAATGGGAGTAAAGCTTGCAAAACCATTGGTTAACTTCTAGGAAGACTTGAGAAGAACATGTTGATTACATACGCTGACATCCCATTCCTCCGTTGTGAAGTGAGGTTAACCAGGCGTCGTAGAGCTTGGTTGTACAGTCAGATATATGACGATTTACACTCTCGCATTCTCTCTGACACAGGAAGTGCCTCTCGCTAACCTGCTTTATGCCAAATGAGAGGCGAGTGGTTTTCAGTGGAGATGAATGGCTTCTACCCATAAAACTATTCATCCATTTATGAGTTTGAATTCTCTGTCAAGTTTAACTTTGGACAGAGCAATGAGTGGAAGAGTAAACATTTATAATGAGATCGATTTTTCACTTTTATGAACGTTCAGTTTTGGCTCTGTGTTTACACTGAGAGATGCAAAGAGAGAGAGTAACTCACCCTTCCTGCATCAGGAGGAAATTCAATATTTTTATGAAAATGAAAAGATCTGTTTTCCCAAAATATCCTGAAATTAACCGCATTGTGTAACCGTAAGTTACTCTTTCATGTGATGGATTAGTTTGCATTTATTAGACATATAGACCAAACACAAGACATTAACATATCCTGTTTTGCTCATATTACATAAATAAAAGCACTTAATTTTGAGTTACTCTGCTACAGCGCTCTCTTTTCATCTGGCTGTTTAAAACAAGTGTAAGCACAAGAATTCAGAAACACTTAACACTGTAGATTAATACTATTCATACTTATGCATGAAAAACAGTAATAAGATGGCTTCCCCAACTTGACCTGAATTGCCTGTATTCTTTCTATTATTATATACTATATACATATCTAAAAAAAAAAAAAAATCAAATGTCCATATCTTCAATGAATTGAGTCAGCCGTTATGTGGACTAGAACTGAAGAAACTTTTTCAGTGGTGATGGTGAACGAAATTGCACCCACAGTAACAAAACACAATAAGTTGCTGGAATTTTGGCCCATTCCTCCAGACAGAACTGGTGTAACTGAGTCAGGTTTGTAGGCCTCCTTGCTCGCACATGCTTTTTCAGTCTGCCCACAAATTTTCTATCGGATTGAGGTCAGGGCATTGTGATGGCCTCTCCAATTCCTTGACTTTGTTGTCCTTAAGTCATTTTGCCACAACTTTGGAGGTATGCTTGGCGTCATTGTCCATTTGCAAGACCCATTTGCGACTGAGCTTTAACTTCCTGGCTGATGTCTTGAGATGTTGCTTCAATATATCCACAAAATTTTCCTTCATCATGATGCCATCTGTTTTGTGAAGTGCACCAGTCCCTCCTGCAGCAAAGCACCCCCACAACATGATGCTGCCACCCCCATGCTTCTCAATTTGGATGGTGTTCTTCGGCTTGCAAGCCTCACTCTTTTTCCTCCAAACATTACGATGGTCATTATGGACAAACAGTTCAATTTTTGTTTCATCAGACCAGAGGACATTTCTCCAAAAAGTAAGATCTTTGTCCCCATGTGCACTTGAAAACTGTAGTCTGGATTTTTTTATGGTGGCTTTGGAGCAGTGGCTTCTTCCTTGCTGAGCAGCCTTTCAGGTTATGTCGATATAGAATTGGTTTTACTGTGGATATAGATACTTGTCTACCTGTTTCCTCCAGCATCTTCACAAGGTTTTTAGTTGTTGTTCTGGGATTGATTTGTACTTTTCACACCAAACTACGTCCCATGGTGTTTATACTTGGGTACTATTGTTTTTACAGATGAACGTGGTACCTTCAGGGGTTTGGAAATTGTTCCCAAGGATGAACCAGACTTGTGGAGGTCCACAATTTTTTTTCTGAGGTCTTGGCTGATTTCTTTTGATTTTCCCATGATGTCAAGCAAAGAGGCACTGAGTTTGAAGGTAGGCCTTAAAATACATCCACAGGTACACGTCCAATTCAGTACACCTCCTATCAGAAGCTAATTGGCTAATTGTCTAAAGGCTTGACATCATTTTCTGGAATTTTACAAGCTGCTTAAAGGCACAGTTAACTTTTATGTAAAGTTTATGTAAACGTCTGACCCACTGGAATTGTGATATAGTCAATTAAAAGTGAAACAATCTGTCTGTAAACAATTGTTGGAAGAATTACTCATGTCATGCACAAACTTGCCAAACTATAGTCAATATATCAGAGGTAGCCAGGATGAGTTCATCAGGTGACATCTCCTCTTCACACCATCGAAGGAACCCACGCAGGACCTGCCGCACCATCACTAAAGTTCTTGCAGAACTTGACCCACCTGATTCAGGCGTGTGAGAAGTGAGAGAAACTCTGAGCCTCAAAATCCTACCAATTCATGTGGATGGAGAAGAACTAAGAAGAAAAGGGAGAAACCTCAAGCAGTCAGACAGACTCACCTATTTGTTTACAAGAATCTACAAATCAAGAAACGGGAATAAACGGTAATGTTTCTTTAAAGTCACATGAACCTGTGTCAGTGGTGCCTTAAAAAGATACTATCCCCAAAGCAAAGACTTCAAAAAGACCTCATAAGGGCAGAAAGAAGGTAGACACTCAACCCTGTGAGAAAGGAGTGGATAACACCAAAGTTTGTTCTGAAAGAGTGGACAAATCTGCACACAGTGCAAGCCCAGTATCACACAAAACAAAAAGGAGCACCAAAAGGACACACTTTCAGCACTCTAAAAAAACTCAGTGCCTCTTTGCTTGACATCATGGAAAAATCAAAAGAAATCAGCCAAGACCTCAGAAAAAAAAACTGTGGACCTCCACAAGTTTGGTTTATGCTCGGGAGCAATTTCCAAATGCCTGAAGGTACCACGTTCATCTGTACAAACAATAGTACGCAAGTATAAACACCATGGGACCACGCAGCCATCATACCGCTCAGGAAGGAGACGCATTCTGTCTCCTAGAGATGAACGTAGTTTGGTGTGAAAAGTGCAAATCAATCCCAGAACAACAGCAAAGGACCTTGTGAAGATGCTGGAGGAAATAGATAGGCAAGTATCTATATCCACAGTAAAATGAGTCCTATATCGACATAACCTGAAAGGCTGCTCAGCAAGGAAGAAGCCACTGCTCCAAAACTGCCATAAAAAAGACAGACTACAGTTTGCAAGTGCACAAGGCAACAAAGATCTTACTTTTTGGAGAAATGTCCTCTGGTCTGATGAAACAAAAATGTAACTGTCTGGCCATAATGACCATCGTTATGTTTGGAGGAAAAAGGGTGAGGCTTGCAAGCCGAAGAACACCATCCCAACTGTGAAGCATGGGGGTGGCAGCATCATGTTGTGGGGGTGCTTTGCTGCAGGAGGGACTGGTGCACTTCACAAAATAGATGGCATCATGATGAAGGAAAATTATGTGGATATATTGAAGCAACATCTCAAGACATCAGCCATGAAGTTCAAGCTCGGTCGCAAATGGGTCTTCCAAATGGACAATGACCACACGCATACCTCCAAAGTTGTGGCAAAATGGCGTAAGGACAACAAAGTCAAGGTACTGGAGTGGCCATCACAATGCCCTGACATCAATCCGATAGTGAATTTGTGGGCAGAACTGAAAAAGCGTGTGTGAGCAAGGAGGCCTACAAACCTGACTCAGTTACACCAGTTCTGTCTGGAGGAATGGGCCAAAATTCCAGAAACTTATTGTGAGAAGATTGTGAAAGGCTACCCAAAATGTTTGACCCAAGTTAAACAATTTAAAGGGAATTCTACCAAATACTAACAAAGTGTATGGAAACTTCTGCCCCACTGGGAATGTGATGAAAGAAAGAAATGCTGCAATAAATCATACTCTCTATTATTATTCTGACATTTCACATTCTTAAAATAAAATGGTGATCCTAACTGACCTAAGACGGGGAATGTTTTCTATGATTAAATGTCAGGAATTGTAAAAAACTGAGTTTAAATATATTTGGCGAAGGTATATGTAAACTTCTGACTTCAACTGTCTATCTGTCTATCTATCTATCTATCTATCTATTATTTGCATTACAGTATTAAGAATATGGGAAAATGCATTTAATTGTCATGAAAAGAATGTCATAACGCATAAAATTTTTCCTGAAAATAGGCTTCATTTTCTGTATGCAAAATGTATTATTTATAGATTGAATGGATATAGATATAGAATAGATATAGATTTATAGATATAAATTTAAGCAGAATATAATATTCTCTTCTGATATTGTGGTGAAATATGACCGAACATGTTCTTGACAGGTTTCTTGATATTCAACCAGTGAGAGCCTGCTTTAACATAAATCAAAGGATATTAGCACAGTCGTCTGCATATTAATATCATGAAAATCATGTTAAAATCATGACCACAGTAGGTTTGAAGATATATAATTCCTGTAATCTACTCATGCATGAAAACTCAGGGAAATTCAGAACTGACTTTATCTAAATATGGAATATGTATGTGACGTTATGCAATGGCAGTTTTCCCAAAGGCCTGTTTACTGCATGAGGTTTATACAGCTCTTGTCCCAGATGATTAATAGCAATGCAAAGTGACTTTTGAGGGCTTCTGCCAAGAGTTACAGGGATTGTTGAGAAGATGAGAGAGAAAGAGAGGGAGGGTGAAAGAAAGAGAGAATAACGGGCCTAAAATACACTCTTGAACAAGACTCACTTTACGTAAGAGCAACTTGTGGAATGAGAGCATTTACTTACTATTGACAGGCAAGTGAACAAATGAGCAAATGAGAGATTAGATTTTATTACAAAAATGGACAGTTTTTCTGAGATATCATGTATTTTTTCCTGCCTAAATGGAGACATTGTTGAGATTTCAATGCGGTTTCATTTGATTTAAGTACTGTAGAAAGTCAAACTGTTATCCACCAGGACCTGAGAGAGAACAGCATCTAACCCAACAGGTGAGAACGCCTTTTTTTTTTTTTTTTTCATGCTTATGAAAATACACTGCAAAATAATCATTGTTTTTGTCTTGATTTTCAGATTTGTAAACATCCTTAAAAAAGATAAATGTACTTGTGCATACTTGTGCATAAGATATTATTATACTGGACTAGTTTTCAGAGAGTATATCTTGAATTAAGCTTGTTTTTACCATAAATCTACAAATTGTATTGCGTTCTTTTGCTTAATAAAAACTCCCAAACAATTGGCAATGTTTATATATATATATATATATATATATATATATATATATATATATATATATATATATATATATACTTTCTGAGATTTCAGAAAAAGTCTTGTTTTAAGGATGTTTAGATATTACAAGAAAAAGACAAAATTACTAATTAAGAATTTTTATTATTATTATTATTTATTTATTTTTAAGTTGGCTTTGGCATAACCCCAAAACGTTAAATGTTAATTTTGTATTTTCCATGGAAAAGTACACTGGAACCCCTGTTGATTGAACCATTGGGGAGATTATAGAACAGAACAAGCCCACATGATGTTACTCAAGACAGAATATCCAAATAATTAAACTCCTAATATGGAATGTTCATGTCTAACAAGTACAAAGATCAAAGAGTTAAACGATTAATGTTAGATCCGAAATGAAAAATATATTTTATTTTTCTACATATTTAATTAAAACTAAAACTTTTAAAGATTCAGAAAGAGTGCCATCTTTAAGCAGAGAGAAAAAGACTTCTGCTTGGCTAGCGAGAGCATGAACTCTCACAAAATAAAATGCCAAAGAACTTTCCATTTTTAGAAAGCTATGCAAAGAGTGCCCACTGCTAATAAGGATTTTTAATCAGATTTTAAAGGAATAGTGCATCCAAAAATTTATTTTGTCATCATTTAATCACCCTCATGTAGTTCCAACCCTATATTACATTCTTTCTACCGTGTAACACAGTGAAAAGAGTTTCACGCTGCTTATTTCTGTATAATGAAAACATATAGTGACCAGGGTCCAAAATATACTATAAATGTAGTCCATGTGGCTCGTGCACTATATTTCAAGTCTTCTGACGATAGCTTTGTGTGAGGAGCAGACCTCATGAAAATCTTTCTATCTGCTGTAGCTCTCAAAACTCATTTGCACTTCCACATATTCAAACTTGCCATGTTACGGACAAGCAAGGACCAATGACGTTTGGCATCTTTACACACTATATTTGTGGGTGTACACAAATGAGATTTTAGATCTTCAGTGAAGGGCTGAATATTTTTGGAGCTTAAAAGCATCCATCCACATTTACTTTCATTGTATGGAAAATAGCAACGTAACACTCTGAAACATCTTTTTGTGCCCAACAGAACAACACAAGTCATACGGATTTGGAATGACATTAAGATGAGTAAATAGCAGGGTTGGATTGGCCATTGGGCCGCTTTGAATCCAATTCACAATAAAAATAAATCAATAAAAATAATTTTATATAATAACCCTTTAAGCTCTGAAGGTGTTTTTAAAGATTTCCTGTTTCAGTGGCACACAAAATATTATTGGCTTATAGCTTGTCAAAAAAAACAAGGAGGGTCAAGTGTTTGGTATCACTGTAAAGAAAACCTTTCATTTTTTAAATGATAAAGATTATGATAAATCACAAAAGAATTGAGCCAAAAATTTACTTAGTTTATTATTTTTCTTATTTGACATTATACATCTCTGGGTGTAAATAAGATGTCTCTAAAAAACTGCATTTGTTTTGTTCCCAATCATGTCACCTGTAACTGAGTAAGATTTTGTGTTGATTCAACAAAGCAATCAAAAGTTATAGCATTAAATATATATTTTATCATAGTGTCCAGAAACGTCTCCATGTGCCCAAAAGCCTCTCCAAACAAATAAAACATAATTATTGTACATAAGAACTAATTATACATGCATACACAGCAATGACTAAAGGTATGCATAGCATGCAGACATGATTTTAGTAATGAGATTTCACAGAATGAGTTTCATTCTGTGCCATTTGAGTCATCATTTATTCTAAGTCATGTACTTGGCGCCATCTCCTGGTGGCCATATGTAACAGTCACCAATCACATGTCTTTCTGCCCAAATATGGATGATTTTTGCACTGATCTGAACCCAATCCAGTTGGTTTAGTGTTCCACATAATTTCCGATGATGTCATCTGATCCAGGAAAGCTAAAGTGTTTTCAGCCAGATTCTGTGTGCACAATGTGCTTTGTGTCATTTATCTAATGATCTATGCATCCGATAACCTTGTGTGTGGGCTTTATTTGAAAGATAATCACCTTCTCTAAATAATGGTAAATTATATTGTTTGTTCCGTTTATTTTTCGTGAAGTTATAAGCGAAAACGTGACATATAAGCAACACCTGTTCACATGAAACAGAAATGTCAAAGACATATACTTAGCTATTACTCGCTATATTTTCGTCTGTGAGTAAAACAAATAGACTGGTTGTATTCTACTCTTTGAGAGCTTTCCAACAACATATAGTATGACACATGGCTATTTGATGAGTTTGATGTTTTTACTACTTACAATAATATGTACAGTGCAAATTTTTCATAAATAATCAAAATGGACCACTTCTGATTTGTCTACAGATTTCAAAGCACTTGTTCAGCTTTGGTCATAATGCCTACATGCATTGGAAAGAGGACCTTCTAAGCTTTTAAATGTTACTTATTTTGTGTTGGTCAAGAGTGTAAGACTATTATTAATATTTAAAAAAAACATTCCCTCACATCGGAGATTAAAGAGTATAATTAAATGTATAAATCGCCTTTAAAATGATACATTACGGAATTTTTCTCATACCCAGCTTTGTCATCACTTAAGACATTGTTGGATCGAAGAAAGAAAAAGGGGCCGTTCACACTGAATGCATCCTTGCAGCAAAAATGAAGCTAGATGCAATGCCACGAATAGAGCAGAACACAAAAATGCATTTTTATCAGTTGAAGTTCTTTTTAACTAGACACAGCGTCTAAAAAAGGTGGCGTTCCTGCGTCTAGCGCATGTTTACATATGAAAACAATTGAAAACTGTGTGGACGAACACAAAAATGCTTGCCGCTAGATTTGGTGAAATGGACAATGTTAGTAGGCTTGCCTACCAGTTCCTAACTCTGCAAGTTACCTCATTTTTATTTTTGGTTGAACTAACTCTTTAATAATTGTGTTTGTCAATGTTTTCAAATAGTTTGATTACTGTATAATAGTATAATATCAAATGTATTATCTATCTAATTTAATACTTGTCTATTTTTAATCTTGTATTTTCAGTGTACGAGCCATGGGGACCTTCGCTGGAGGGTATTTTAACGTCACCTCCGAATCCCCTGTCAATGCCACGTACCACCTCTTGGGGCTGCCCAACTTAAAGAAACTGGCCCGTTTAGACGAAGCTCTCTACCAGGAATTCTACGTTCTCTGGATTGCACTAATAGTAGTAAACACGCTCATGTTTGTTGTTGGCGTCCTTTTAAACAGCATAGCCCTCTACGTATTTTGCCAGCAGAGTCGCTCTCGGACGACTCCCGGCATATATACCATAAACCTAGCAGTGGCCGATCTGCTGGTGGCGCTGTCGCTCCCTGCTCGCATCGCTCTCTACCACAGCGGCGGTAAATGCATCGCCTGTTTCTACATCCACACCTTCAGCTACTTCGTAAACATGTACTGCAGCATCTTGTTCCTCACCAGCATCTGCGTCGACCGCTACATGGCAGTTGTGCGATCCGCAGGAACCGTTGGACGCTGGCGAAGCCCCGCAGTCGCTAAAATCATAAGCATTTGCGTGTGGTTGTTCGCCGTGGTAGTCACCTACTCTTTGCAAACATCTGCGATTGAGTTCCATGGCGCATCTTGTTGTCACTTAGCTGTTCTTTTCACCCTAACCGTGCTGGAATTCATATTGCCGCTTCTAGTCATCATAACGTTTACCGTACGCATAGCATGCGCGCTGGCGGACAGCAGGCTCATGCCGCAGAGTTGGGGTCACCGCACACGTGCAGTAAGGCTGCTCATAGCCGTTCTAGTGGTGTTCACTGTTTGTTTTACGCCATATCATGTGCGCGAGGCTGTGGTGTATTTCCAGCTAGGAGGCAGCAGAGTGCAGCACGTAGTGGCATACCACGTTACGATCACTCTTAGCAGTTTAAACAGCTGCCTCGATCCCGTGGTTTATTGCTTCGTACCAGATAGTTTCCGCTCTACTCTTCGCAAAGAACAGAGAAAGAGGTTGGCAAATCATCCAGTGCCAATTGCGAAGGGTAACAGGACCAAAGGTTCCGGAACGCCAACGGCCATTGCGTACAGTGTGGCTACACTCACGCTATCACCATATTTACTGCCACCCAGAGACGACTCTGCCTGAAACGAGAGACTCGGAGAGTAATGAAACTCTAACGGGCACTTTAGCAAGAGATATTAGAAATTTTGACAACCACAGAAAGTGCCACAAAATGCTTTTTGTCTTCATTTTGAACAGTATTGTCTTTTTGTGAAATGTCTTCCTAGAAAAGTGTGCTCGTTCTACCTTCAAATAATTGTCCCTTTGATATTTTGTTAATGCCATGCCTTTCAGACATTTTTAAGTGTGACTTAAGTGTCCAAATATTTTTGGGGGCCATACATAATGGTGAACTCTTATACCTTACATGGAGTTCTAATTCAAGATGTTTATTTTGTTCTTCGCTTGATTTAATGGAGCTGTTAGCTCATGTGTTTATGTGTAAAGACCACACTGAGAATTCTTAACAGAGTGCCATGCAAATACAAAGTGGTTGGAACGTACATTTACAGATACATTTAATGATGAAACTAAAGGTAAAGTTTGTTTATGATTTGTTTAAATTACTTTTGCATTAACAGTGGGTACTGTGCATGTCTGTCCAGAACAGAACTTCTGCAAAAATCCATTTATTCTCCTGTAGAAAACCAGACAAAATTGTATTCATGTCCCAAGGAGTTCAGGTGATATCCTGGCCTCAACATCAGTGCAGGTTCCATAACAAAGTATTATTGTGGTCTATCACAAGAGGGCATAATTTCTTTCAAAATGGTTTGTGTATGAAGTTGCAGCCATAGCTTTTATAAATAATATTGAAAATAACTAAATGTCAAATTATATATATATATATATATATATATATATATATATATATATATATACTGTGCAAAAGTTTTAGGCACTTGTGAAAAATTTTGTATAGTGAAAATATTTTCAAAAGTAATGCCATAAATAGTTTTGATTGATCAGTTAACATTGTACAAAGTGCAGTAAATATAAAAAAAAAGGTAAATTAATATTTTGTTTGACCACCCTTGTCATCACAACAGCACCAATTATCTTAGGTACACCTGGACACAGTTTTTCAAGGTTCTTGGCAGATAGGATGTTCCAAGCTTCTTGGATAATTCGCCACAGATCTTCTATATGTTTCGGCTGTCTCAATTCCTTCGGTCTCTTCATGTAATCCCAGACTAACTCGATGTTCAGTGGGGGGCTCTGTGAGGGCCATGACATCTGTTGCAGGGCTTCCTGTTCCTCTATTCTCTTCTATTCTATTCGCAAAAGAAATGTTTGGGAGTCTAAAATGTATATTTTCTATTAACACACTAAAGCAGAAGATAAAAATAACCATGTAAAGACAAATGTTTTTGTGAAAAATCTTATGTGCCTAAGACTTTTGCACAGTACTGTATGTATATGTATATATATATATATATATATATATATATATATATATATATATATATATATATATATATATATATATATTATTTATATATTACATTATACATGTATATGTGTATATAAAGTATATACATACACACACACACACACACACACACACACACACACACACACACACATATATATATATATATATATATATACAGAGTACTGTGCAAAAGTTTTAGGCACTTGTGAAAAATTTTGCATAGTGAAGATATCTTCAAAAATAATGACATAAATAGTTTTCATTTATCACTTAATGTCATACAAAGTCCAGTAAACATAAAAAAGCTAAATCAATATTCGGTGTGACCACCTTTGCCTTAAAAACAGCCCCAATTCTTCTAGGTACACCTGGACACAGTTTTTCTTTGTTGTTGGTAGATAGGATTTTCCAAGCATCTTGGATAATTCGCCAAAGTTCTTCAGTCTATTTCATCTTTCTCAATTGCTTCTGTCTCTTCGTGTAATCTCAGACTAACTCAATGTTCAGTGGGGGGCTCTGTGGGGGCAATGCCATCTGTTGCAGGGATCCCTGTTCTTCTATTATAATCTTTTCTATTTGCAAAAGTACTGTTTGGGTGTCTAACATTTATATTTCCTATTGACACACTAAAGCTGAAGATATAAATAACCATCTTAAGACAAATGCTTTTGTGTAACATCTTAATTTTTTTTAAATATTTTTATTTTATTTTATAGAGATTACAGAGTATAGTATAGAAATCCCATTTCCTTCACATTGAAAAAATATCATGCTTTGCTAAATTAAAATTATAAGACACTAAATCATATTAATGAGATATTCATAATTATTAGATAGGCTAATATAATAATTTAGATTTTTTTTTCTTAAAATTTTGACTTTTTATCTCAATAATGTCCTTGTATCACATAATTATGACTTTTTTATTGAATGATTATGACTATCTCATAATTATGTATTGCTGTTTAATAATTATGACTTTGAATCTAATAATTAAGACTTTCTAATCTCATTAATGTGACTTGTGGCAGAAATGGGCTTCCATAGAATAGTTCTAAAAACAGATTTGACAAAAAAAAAAAAAGAAATTATAGCTATTTTTAGTAAAGTAACTAATAAACGTTTGTAGTTATTCTCTCATTTTTTTTTCCTTTCGCTTCATAAGTTTGTTTTTAAAGTTGAGAACCAGAAATGCAGAGACACTTAATTAACACTGTTAGTCTGCAGGTTCATGTTTAGCACTGTGCTGCTAGCCAGTGTGTTTTTAGTTAAAGCTACACTATGTAACTTTATTCTGTTAAAAAATAACAAAATGATATTAATGAGAGAGTGCAACAAAAATCCATCTTCCAAACCATGTATTTACTGAACCCAAATACACTTTGATAAACCTATAATAATGATTTATATTTTAGAGCTGATGGGACAGATTTCACGGGAAATTGCATACATATGTCATTCGCCCGTGCGTGTTGACGTCATATCTGTACACAGAGAAAATAAGCTCCGGGTACTGTAGCACGTGTATGGTGTTGGAGTAGCTGAAGCTGAAAGTTTGTTGTCACAACAAACGAGAAAAATTGACCATGGATCATTCAAAAAGGCAAACTTCCAGGGAATCACTTTGTAAAAACAAAGAAACACTGAACAGAGAAGCAGAGAAGTCTACAAGCAAAAAGGGAAAGCGACAGAGTTTGTAATAAAACCCGAATCAACATCGGCTTGACTTTTCAGAGGTGGCGACAACTCAGAGATCTGAAAGGATTTAAAATCGACCCAGAGATGGCTTTTTTCTTATTCAACAGGTTAGATATTTTATTGATATGGTTTATGTATAATTGTGTAATCACACACATCTGTGTGTGTGTAGTAAATACAATAATTATACTGTAATCAGTGCAGAAATTTTCACTTGCTAGCACACGTGTGTATTTTTCTTTATAACGGCAATAATCTAAATAAATAAATCCTTTAGTCCTAGGCTTGCCAAGGACATGTGAGTCTTGAAATGATGTTGACCACTGGTTGGTAACAATGACAATCTATAAATTAGTTACTACTGTGGTGGTCTATTTGGCCAGAATATCCTGCAGTTATAAAAACTTTACAACACTTGACCTTATCAGACTAGCAATCGTTATGCCTAATGTT
Organism: Myxocyprinus asiaticus; assembly: GCF_019703515.2. Taxonomy (NCBI): domain Eukaryota; kingdom Metazoa; phylum Chordata; class Actinopteri; order Cypriniformes; family Catostomidae; genus Myxocyprinus; species Myxocyprinus asiaticus. The sequence continues at coordinate 41,866,831 of NC_059377.1, read as the reverse complement.
AATGAACGTACATTTTGTAATGTAATTTATTATCGCCCGGCACTCCCTTCCAAGGCCTGTAGGATGACGTCGTCTCTAACGGCCAAAGCCTACAGCACCACTGGTAGGGCCCTCCTGCAAGTACACCAGGCCAAGGCACTAAAGGAACTACACGTGGGTAGTCCTGTTCCCGATGTGATGCAGGAGCTGCACTCTGCGACTGACCTCGCCCTCCAGGCGACGAAGGTCACGGCACGAGCACTCGGGCAGGCGATGTCCACCCTCGTGGTCCAGGAACGCCACCTGTGGCTGAATCTGGTCGAGATGAGGGACGAGGACAAGGTTTGCTTTCTCAACACCCCCATCTCCCAGATCAGCCTATTCGGCGACATCGTCGAGGACTTCGCCCAGCAGTTCTCAGTGGTGAGGAAGCAGACAGAGGCTATACAACACATCTTGTCCCGGTGCAGCTTAAGATCCCGTATCCCGTCTGCTCGCCGAGGGTGTCCCCCTGCTGTGGGAGCAAGATGTGTGCTGCAAACCCAGAGGTGGTATCCAGACCACTCCATCCCCCGATGGAGGGCCGGGAGGTAAATCCTTGGTTTCCTTTTCTTTTATGTTCGCCGCACCCTGAACAGGCTGCAGTACCCACATTCTCAAAAGAGCAGTTTCCTCACTCCCTGGGTCACATAGCCAGTGTTTACGACCGCTGTTATCAAGGCAACCGGGCACTAAGCACCTGCGTCTTAGACGCCGCAAACGCGTCCGGTCGCACCACACTCACACCCATGGCCAGGTGGTTGTGATGGACTACGAGGACGGTCAAAAAGTCCCTTCACCGACCCTCCCGATGCTGGGTACACGGAGCAAGGTAAGTGCTTCGAGGGACCCCTCAGCGCAGCCACGAGTTCGAGACGAAGTGAGGCTCCTCGATGTGGCATCCCCTGCTCCCTCCCACCATGAGGCCCCACCCACAGGTACGTTAAACGCGATCATCCCCTTAGTGCCCCTCGCCCGGAGCTTGGACACGTGGCTAGTGCTTTCCAACCTGTCGCGGTGGTTGGCCAGGATCATCCGACTTGGCTACGTGATTCAGTTCACCAGGCGCCCGCCCCGGTTCGGCAGCGTCCACTTCACTTCGGTGAGGGGCGAGAATGTGGAGATCGCGACCCTTCTGCGCAAGGGCGCGATAGAGCCTGTCCCTCTGTCCGAGATGAAGAAAAGGTTTTACAGCCCTTACTTCATCGTACCAAAGAAAGGCGGTGGGTTGTAGCCAATCTTGGACCTGTGAGTTCTGAACCGGGCCTTGCACAGACTCCCATCCAAGATGCTGATGCCAAAGCACATTTTGGCATGTGTCCGGCATCAAGATTGGTTCGCAGCAATAGACCTGAAGGACACATACTTTCACGTCTCGGTTCTACCTCGACACAGACCCTTCCTACGGTCTTTGCTTTCGACAGCCAGGCATATCAGTACAAGGTCCTCCCCTTCGGCCTGTCCCTGTCCCCTCGCGTCTTCACGAAAGTCACAGAGGCAGCTCTTGCCCCGTTAAGGGAAGTGCATGTCCGCATACTCAACTACCTCAACGACTGGCTGATTCTAGCTCACTTGAGAGTTGCTATGTGCACACAGGGACCTCGTGCTCAGGCACCTCAGCCGGCTAGGGCTTCTGGTCAACTGGGAAAAGAGCAAGCTCTCCCCAGTTCAGAGCATCTCTTTTCTCGGCATGGAGTTAGACTCAGTCTCGATGATAGTGCACCTCATGAGCGAGCGCGCGGTTGGTGCTGAACTGCCTGAAGTCGTTCAAGCAGAGAAAAGTGGTTCCACCGAAACACTTGGTTCACGAATTGGTGTTCTTCCCGAGCTGAAGACCCTCAGAGATGCGCAGTCGGGTCAGTGCTTTCCTTCCTGCAGGAGAGGCTGGAGGAATGGCTGTCCCCCTCCACCTTGAAGGTGTATGTGGCCGCCATAGCGGCACACCATGATACAGTGGATGGTAAGTCCTTAGGGAAGCACGACATGATCATCATGTTCCCGAGAGGTGCCCGGAGGCTGAATCCGCTTTAGACGCTCTGAACAGCTCTTTGTCTGCTTTGGCTGACAGCGGAAAAGGAATGCTGTCTTCAAACAGAGGCTTGCCCACTGGATTGTGGATGCCATCGCTATGGCATACTAGGCCCAGGCTGTGCCCGCCCCTTCGGGAATATGAGAACACTGCACAAGGAGTTTGGCATCTTCATGGGCACTGGCCCATGGCACCTCTCTAGTAGACATCTGCAGGCAGCAGGCTGGGCGACACCCAATACCTTTGCAAGATTTTACAATCTCCAGGTTGAGCCGGTTTCATCCTGTGTTCTGTCAGGTACGAACAGGTAAGTTCAGGAATACGGACAGCTGGCTAGGTGTATCGTTTGCATATAGCACCTTTCCCCTCCAAAGAGGCGAAGATATGCGCTTCTTTTCCTATGCGAGTTCACAAACCCTTGAACCCTGGATGTCCTTTCCCCCTAGCCCTGTGGCTCACGAATTCAGTGGAGGAATTCACAGCCAGAACCAGTACGTGTGCTAATATGCCCTTATTGAGGTAGGTGCTCCACAGGTGCCGGTTACTACGCACGCAGCATCTTGCTTGCACCTGCACCGGCAGTCCACATAACATGGTTCAGCTAGTTGTGGCATTTTGTATAGGGACCCCTAGTGTCACTACATCGATGTGTCCCCCCTGCCACAACGCTGTCCTACCCGCTGAAATGGCCGGGACCCTGTCTCGGCTCCTCAGCACAAAACCTGAATGATATGTCCGAGGGAGTGGCATGCAAATTCCACTCGCCAATTCTCACTGGCCTTTTCTCAAAGATCTGAGGTGTTCGGGGCTCTCAAGAGCGACCCCTAGTGTCACTACATCGACACAATGTCTTGTTCCCTCCATCAGGGAACGGAGGCTATGACAGTAACCAAGACGTTTTCACTAGTGAAAATTTATTTGATATTTTTACTAGTAACAATGTAATTGTTGATATCGAAAATTAGAATTTTAGGGGGGCTTGGGTAGCTCAGTGGTAAAGACGCTGGCTATCACCCCTGGAGTTCGCTAGTTAGAATCCCAGGGCGTGCTGAGTGACTCCAGCCAAGTCTCCTAAGCCAAGTCGCCATAATGTGGCTCTCGGTGGGGCACGTGGTGAGTTGTGCGTGGATGCCACAGAGAATAGCGTGAAGCCTCCACACGCGCTATATCTCCTTATGGTAACGCACTCAACAAGCCACGTGATAAGATGCATGGATTGACAGTCTCAGATGCGGAGGCCACTGAGATTCGTCCTCCGCCACCCGGATTGAGGTGAGTCACTACGCCACCACAAGGATTTAGAGCACATTGGGAATTGGGCATGCCAAACTGGGGAGAAAATCCCCCCCAAAACATTCAATTAGTCTATGGGATAAATGAATGGGATTTTTACTTTCATGTTCAAGACAAATCTATGCCCTTGCTTCCGGAATCAGACTGTAGCACTCTATTGAACATTGCAGCTTGTTGCTAGCTAACAACAAATATATTATTATATTATACAGTATATATACCGTATTATACTGTATGAAAAATGTGATGCTGCTGAGAGTTTACAGATTCCCAGTAAGTCATTATATTGATGATCCCTCAGTATTTGCTTCATAATAAAGCTATATACACTGTTGATTTAGTAATAATATACCTTACCATTAGTTCCACTCCTCTCTACAGTGGTAACCTCCAAAAAAATCCAACATAACAAAAACTCCTCTAAATCCCAACATAACAGAACATTAAACTCTAACAAATCTCCTACTTGTTTTATTTTGTGTAGAGTAATAGTATACATTAAAATAACACTTAATTAAAAAATTTACTTTCCAAATCCACTCCCATTTAAAGCATGCTAAGAACTGGAAATCCCCTGCCCGGTTTCAGCAATACATTGATGCAACAAATATTATTCACATAGTCCCAACACAACTGGATTAATTAAATGGATTTTTAGATGGATTGTACACAATAAATTTCAGTTGAGACCAAATGTTAAAGAATTGTGTTGCAGTACCTCATTTTAATTCACTTTTTGATGACTGTGTTGAATATCAATTGGAATTTACACAATAGAATTATGTTCTCATCTCAAACATAAATGTATCAAGTTGATGTATTTAAGTTCGAGTGTACTTTTTGAGTATTTTCAGTATTTTTTTAGTATGGCCAGTAAAGCTGCTTTCCATTTTTTTTTTCAGTGTATTTACACTTTGATACGAGGAAGGAATCTGCATGATTTCTGTTTTATTTCATATCAAATCCACTCTATTTGAGGTTTGGGAGTAAAAATCCATCAAAGTGATTCATACAGAACCACAACACTCACGTTTACATGCTCAAACTTGTTTCACACCGAAGGGCGTAGATTTGGCATGAACATTGGTGTGGGGGTTGGGGGTTGAAGCATGAAGCATTTACACGTTTCCATTAATAATGGTATAAATTATTGGGGGGTTGACAAGTGTGTAGACAAGCTGAACGCAAATGGCAAAAGCATAAACTACAGGTGTATTATGAAACTCTAAGGGACACCCTGCCTAACTTTCAGAAAGCGGTAAAGGCAGCAAAGACTAAATATAATTCTGATATTATTGCAATGAAATGTCACAGGCCGAGAACTCTTTATTTTATCTGTAATTAATCCATCTGTTAATGCTCACCCAGAGACATCGCTGTTCAGAGATCGCAGATCCTGCCTGCTGCCTATGATCTGTCTGAACCCCCAATTTACTGCTGTTTGAGTGAGTTTGAGTCTATCTCTTTTCCCATTCTTTCAGAAATTATTGCTCAACTTAAAGGAATAGTTCAATCAAAAATGAAAATTTGCTGATTATTTACTCACCCTCAGGCCATCCAAGATGTATCTGGGTTTCTTTCTTCATCAAAACAGAATTTAAGATTTTTAGGATTTCATTTCAGGTCTCCTTTAAACAATGCATGTGAATGTACTCCATTTTTTGACGGTCCAAAATGCATATTTAGGGTGCATCAAAATAATCCACACGACTCCAGTCAACAAATAAAGTTCTTCTTAACCGAAATGGTTGATTATTTGTAGAAACAAAACAATACTTATATACTTTTTAACTACAAATGTTGGCTTCTGTACATCTCTGTGACGCACACTCATGAGAGGGATGACGTAAGCTCGTTGGTAAGGTCACGCATCACGTGGAGGAGTCAGGAAGCACGTCATTGTTTACAAGAGAAACTTGCACAGACCACAGACCAAGCGCCATTCACAAACCAAAACAGTCCAAAAAAAATTCAAAACAATATAAAATAAAAAATCATTTCGAAATAATAATAAAAAACAAAAACATTACTGCAGTAAATAACCATCCTTTATTTTGGAGCAATGCTGTTGCGTTATCTACTTGTGCTTTTTCTTTAGCAGAAATATATAGGCTATATGACTGTCAGGAATTCAAGCCACACAAATTGTACTTAGTGAAACCAAGTGTGAGAGCATTTACTGAGATTCACAGGATTTACAGGGTTTACACAGTGAGATCAATGGTACAGGTGATATCACACAGAAGAGAAGCTTCACAAACTGAAGTGAGTGAATTGAGTGCAGGTGCGGTGAATTAGAAATCAGGTGATGAGGAGCGGAGCGCTGAGGGACGTGCAGAGCCCGAGGGAGGCGTGACAATGACAACGTTTTCACATATACCTGAGTTCGCTGAAAAACAGCACGGGCACAGCCAATGAACTGAGATATCGACACTTTGTTTCTTTCAATGGTCTGAAATCCTCAGGGGTAAAATATTCACTCACACCTTCTAATATTTGAGAGAATGTAGGGGTGTACTGATATCCAGATTCAGCGTGATAAGCCAGATCTTCAATCGGTCATGATCACGTATAGGCAATCGATAAAAAGTTAAATTTTTCCCGGCATGCATTTTCTTTGAAGGTTGAAGCATCCAGGATACACACACCAAATGACCATTTTGAACAATACACTTATACAAATACAAATCTACAGCAAAGACAATTAAACTTTTGTACAGCGCTGCTCCTCTTGAAAACAATGACGCGCTTCCTGACTCCTCCACGTGACGCGTGACCTTACCAACGAGCTTGCGTCATCCCTCTCATGAGCGCACGTTACAGAGATGTACGGAAGCGAACATTTGTAGTTAAAAAGTATGTAAGTATTGTTTTGTTTCTAAAAATAATCAATCGTTTGCATTCAGAAGAACTTTATTTGTCCACTGGAGTCATGTGGATTATTTTGATGCACCCTAAATATGCATTTTGGACCGTCAAATAATGGAGTACATTCACTTGCATTGTTTAAAGGAGACCTGAAATGAAATCCTAAAAGTCTTAAATTCTGTTTTGCCGAAGAAAGAAACTCAGATACATCTTGGAAGGCCTGAGGGTGAGTAAATTATCAGCAAATTTTCATTTTTGGGTGAACTATTCCTTTAAGCCAACCACTTGTTCTCAAGATACTATCCCCTCACGCTTTCTCAAACAGATTCTTGACACTGTGGGGCCCAGTCTTTCATCTATTATAAATAGGCCCTTTCCCACCTACAGTGCTGTACTTTTCCTTTAGTAACTTTCTAGATGGGGAACGGAACACCCATGGAGACTTTTCCCACTCGCAAAAGTTACCACCGTAGTGACATAATCTAGTATCGACCATTTTTCTTCTGACGTGGTTGGAACATGCGATTCTATATAAACAACAACAACAACGAAATCAACAGCACGGACGGAGGACGCTGAGATCGGTGTTACACTTTTGTTAGGGCTGTTTTACATGAGCTTTACTTCCGAAAACGTAGGCAGCTGCCTAATCAGTTAATGGTTTAAAGGACAGCGTTTTTGGATGAATGGAACTCTAAAGGAAACTGGTTTCTGAACAGTATAAACAGCACCTTATTTCATTCTACCTCAGCCCCCGAAGGCAGCATTTTCCCATTTTCGTACGCAGTCTGTGTCTTCAGGTTACAGTTTAAACCGGGCACGAGGGCTGTGCATGCTGCAGCCGGAGTGAGAATTGAGACGTGCCGTCAGACTACCACGCACTGAATTTAGTGGACAACATGTTGAAAGCACTATAAACCTATTTATCAACATAATCTTTTACAATAAAGGCTTTTATGACTCAACAAAAATGACTGTACTGAAATACTCATTGACTTAAAAAAGGCGTCTTGATGCAAGTTACCACACAGTAACAGGCATGCAAAACTTCCCTCATGTAAACTAGATTTCATGTCGGTTTAGTGTACATTAGTGTTCAATAACTCACTCTCGATAAATATCTGATTATTTATATTCATCATCCCATGAGAAATTCTATGTAGTAATCCAGAAATCACTTTATTTTCTGTATAGTCACCAGTACAAACAGTACAGATGTTATGAAAACTCAAAGCATGTCTCCCGATGAAGTTACACATACACACATACTGTATGTGAAATGGGTGATCCTCTTTGTATACTTTGTTGGTTTTATGTTAGTTCTGTTAATGGAATTAGTGCAATCCTCTGAGTAGTATGCTAGCAGCTAGTTGTTTACAAATGGCGGCTGTGGACTCCTCTCCTTTCTTAATGCTTTGTGCATCATAGGTTTTTGACCAATCACAGGCTGCAGCACCTCCCACAGTCCCTAAACGTCCCCAAAGTACCTACTCCAGAGATGAGGGTGTTTTCACACTTGGTTCATTTCAGGGGTCTGAGCGCAGGTTTGCTGGAATTTTGGCCCATATGTGAATACACCAAACGATCTCAGACCCCTTTAAAGCAAACTGAGCCGAGACCATCTCGGAAGGTGGTCTAAGTATGGTTCGCTTGCAGCCTTCGGTTCGGTTCCCTAATAACATGCATTGTGAACAAAAAGCACTCTGGGCTCACTTGATTTTCCCATTTGCGTAATGCCAAACATGTTTGGCCCTGACAGGTTTCGGTACGCAGGAAATAACAACAAAATCTGAGTTCGGAATGGCATACTACCCTTACTGCTTCTACCATATATGTCTATGGCAGAAATAGCAAGAGTAATATTGTAGTATGCCATTCCGAACTCAGCCAAAGTCTTTCTAGCAAGTCAGATGACACCCAAATTTACCTACCTTTGAGACGTTCAGAAAATTATGTTCTCAGACCTCTAATGGCCTGCCTAAAGGACTTAAAATCATGGATGTCCTCAAATCATTTAAATTTAAACGAAAATAAAACAGAGATTATAATGTTTGGTCCCATTCCTACCCGTGATTTTAATTTAGGACACCTTGCTTCTCAAGCTAAACCGTATGTAAAGAATTTCGACTTTTTATTCAACATTGACCTTCAGTTAGATAAACAGATAAACTCAAGTTGTCAGATCGAGTTTTTTATTTTATCTAAGTCTTTTTGCTAAAGTAAAGCCCTTTCTCTCTTGTAAAGATTTTGAATGAGTGATCCACGGTTTTGTTTTGTCACGTTTAGACTACTGTAACTTCCTGTATTACGGAATTCATTCCTCATCTCTAGTCCGTCTACAAATGGTCCAGAATGCTGCTGCGAGACTCTTGAAGGGTTTACGGAAACGTGAACATACTACACCTATATTAGCCTCACTTCACTGGTTACCGGTTTGCTTCAGAGTTGATTTGAAAATCCTTTTATTTGTCATTGAATAACTCGGCACCATCATATCTTTCTGAACTGTTTCATATTCACAATCTGTTTTCTTTTGACTTTGTAAACGTTCAAGGAAGGGAGGTAAAGGAGGACACAGGAAACTTGGGCTTCAACTCAAAGGTATAACTTTAATAAACAAACTCAAAGGGGCTTTTCAGCAGAACAGTCTTTAACTTAAACTCAAGATAGTCTCTTTCAGATGGGTAGCTCTCACTTCCTCGTCTCTGGCATGGTCCCTTTTTATCGCTCTCCCCAGAGCTTACTGCAATCAGAAACAGGTGTTAGACATTATAGTGCTCAGGTGTGTGCACACTTGCCGCTTTCTCTCCGGACGAACGCTTGACCACTCCCCCGCCGCCACAGTCTTATTTTATGGTTCTTTATCTGTTTTATAGCACTTGTTGTACAGCACACTGGTCAACGGCTGTTGTATAAATTGCGCTCTATAAATACATTTGACATTGTCATTTCAATTGCCATTTATGCTTTTCAGAGTGCTTCAAAAACAATCTGCTTCTGGATAAATATGTACTACAATGGAAGAGGTATTAGGGAGGCCAGCAGGGGGTGCTCACCTTGTGGTCTGTGTGGGTCCTAATGTCCCAGTATAGTGACGGGGACAATAGACTGTAAAAAAAGCACCGTCCTTCGAATGAGATGTTAAACCGAGGTCCTGACTCTCTGTGGTCAATCCCAGGGCACCTCTCGTAAAGAGTAGGGGTGTAACCCCAGTGTCCTGGCCAAATTCCCCCCATTGACCCATCTCAATCATGGCCTCCTAATAATCCCATCCATTAATTGGCTCTATAACTCTACTCTCTCCGCTCCACCAATAGCTGGTGTGTGGTGAGCGTACTGGCGCACTATGGCGGCCGTCACATCATCCAGGTGGATGCTGCACATTGGTGGTGGTTGAGGAGAGTCCCCTGTTCGGTATGTAAAGCACTTTGAGTGTAGTGTCAGAAAAGCGCTATATAAATGTGATGAAATAATTTCTTAGATATTTTCTTTCTTAGATTTTCCCTACAGTTTCAAGCATAATGGTCCCTTTTGAAAGTAGGTTATATACGTTTGTTGTGTTATCTTTGTCGAAGTGTTCCAGGTGATTCATTAAAGTGTCTAAATTGTTAGCCAGAGGTTTCTAGTACTGGTTAAACTGGTTTCATACTCTGCACTGGTGACTTTCTACACAGTGGCACATTTTAAAGTCAGTTGTTTGTCTAATGTCACAATTGCTGGATTCATATGTGGGTTCACCACAATGTTTATGATATAACAGGTTTTGGTGTGAATCAGTCTCTTTGAATGCTGCCACCTGTTTTTGCAGTTTTACTGAGATGTTTGTTTTTTTTTTCTTTGACACTCCTAACCGAAATCCTATCAGTATGAAACTGTGACGCATACAGTATTTCTTGCCTGTGCTACAGTTTTTTCCCTGTAATTTGAAATATGAAAGGATGATTTTCAAGCTTAATTGAAGACAGTACCCTACACAAGGACAATTTTTCCTTTCGAGAAACCTCCTCAAATCTATAGGCCTGGTTTACATGGCCTAATATTCTGTTACGTGTTTTCCCATTAACAAAATCCATGTTGAATGTGTTCATAAATCATATCCTGTCTGTTTCCAGGAATTATGCAGATTCTCATTTGTTCCATAGTGTGTTATTTGTCATGTTATAACAATAAAGAAAATCCCAAACCTCAGGAAAAACAAGCTTTCTTTCATCAATCACAGTTTATTTTTGAACAACAATACACTGTTCGACCTTAAATGCCAACAATGAAATGTGTTGAAACTCACTTATTACAAAAAAACATCCATCAAAGTTAAGGAAATGTTGATGTGAAGAAAGGCAAAGATGCCGAAAATGTTTTGTATTTTGATCTAACTGAATAATGGAATTAAATCTCTCTGGGGCCCAAATTGCTGCAGTATTTTCATTTGTTGGCCAATTGAAGATTATCTATTTTCAGATTGAGGTTTGATGTGAATATATCAGATGTGGGCACAGATCTCCTCGAGAGGTCAGAATATTTACAGACAGAGATGTCCTCTGTGACATTCACACAACATCTTGAGGATTATCAGAGGAATAAGACATTCTGACACTTCTAAAATAAACCTGCTCAATTAGATGTCTCCTCTGATGCAGGATCAGCCCAGTCTAATCCACTGTGATGGAAACAGGTCAAACTGGACTCTATGGATCAACAGATCAACAGTTGCTGTTGACAAAGGCCCAGTGTTTCAATCATGTTGCCAAACTTTAAATACTTTTGACTATAGTAACTAAACTGCAACGTGCACATCGAAGTATTCACTTTGTGTATCGGACAATAGGTAAGACAAACTTTAATGTTGGCTAAATGAAGCTTTGCCTTAAAGTTTGAAAACTTTTAAGAGGTTGAAGGTTATGATAGATAGATAGATAGATAGATAGATAGATAGATAGATAGATAGATTCTTGTTTCCTTTCTTTAACTCTTTCTTTTGATGTTGTGTTGTTTTTGTTTACTGAGCCTTTTTAAAAAGGTTACAGTAATGCCAAAGATTTAGTAAAGGTACTTTCTGACTTAAAAACACACTCAAGGGCAATACACTAAATTTTGAGTTGCTAAGGTGTTATGGTTGGTTGCCAGGCAGTTGCTATGGGGTTGCTAGGGTGTTATGGTTGGTTGCTTGGCCGTTGCTAAGGGGTTGCTAGGGTGATATGGTTGGTTTCCTGGCTGTTACTATGGGTTTGTGAGGGTGTTATGGTTGGTTGCCAGGCAGTTGCTCTGAGGTTGCTAGGGTGTTATTGTTAGTTACCAAACCATTGCTATGGAGTTGCTAAGGTGTAATGGTTGGTTGACAGACAGTTGCTATGGGGTTGCTAGGGTGTTATGGTTGGTTCCTAGGCTGTTGCTAAGGGGTTGCTAGGGTGATATGGATGGTTGCCAGGCCATTACTATCGATTTGCTAGAGTGTTATGCTTTGGTTGCCAGACCATTGCTATGGGGTTGCTAGGGTGTTATGAGTGGTTGCAAGGATGTTGCAATGGAGTTGCTAGGGTGTTTGGGGTAGTTACCAGGCTGTTGCTATGGTGTTATTAGGGTTTTATGGGTGGTTGCCAGCTTTTTGCAATGGGGTTGCTAGGTTGTAATAGGTGGTTGCCAGGTTTATCACTATGGGGTTGCTAGGGTGTTCTGGGTTATTGCCAGGAAGTTGCTATGGAGTTGCTAGAGTGTTATGGATGGTTGCTAGGCCTTTGCTATGGGGGTGTTATGGGTGGTTACCAGACTGTCGCTATGGGGTTGCTAGGGTTTTATTGGTGGTTGGTAGGCCATTGCTATGGGTTTGCTAGGGAGCAGTGTTATTATAGTTAACGAAAACGAAAACTAACTAAAATCATTTTCGTTAACTAAAATAAATATAAAAACTGAAATTACTGGAAAAAACTGAAACTAAACTAAAATATTTTTTTTCATAACTCCAAAACTAACAAATACAAATTAATTTTAGTTTTTGACATAATATGGTGAATATGGGCAAAATGGGACAATTTTGCAAATTTTTATTTTCTTGACACTTTGAATTATGATCCAAATGACACATAACCTAATTATACCTTTGAAGAAAGCTTAGGATGTCCTCTAAATTAGTCAAAGGAAAAAATAAGAAATATTCGATACTGGGAAGTAGAAACTTCGAAGATCCTCTTTTGATCAAATCCCTGATGTGTTTAAGCAGCAGGGCCTACTGGTAAAGTGGGACAGAGAAACATTATTCTCTAAAAAATATATATATTTGAAATTAATTTTTACATTTTCTTCTACACTTTCACATCATTACATTAAGTTAACTTTTACTTGTTTATAAGCTAGATTTACCTCAAATTTTTGTCATTTTCTTAACCATTGCTTTTCCCACCAGTGGTCATGAAATGAGCTCTGCCACACATTTCAAAATAAAATCATCCATTTTAAACCTCAAAAAGATAAAGGAATAGTTCACCCAAAAATTTAAACTTTCTTATCATTTACTCACCCTCATGCCATCCCAGATGTGTATGACTTTCCTTATTCTGCAGAACACAAATGAAGATTTTTAGAAGAATATTTCAGCTCTGTAGGTTCATACAATGCAAGTGAATGGGGTCTGAAACTTTGAAGCTCTGAAAAGCACATAAAGGCAGCATAAAAGTCATCCATAAGACTCCAGTGGTTTAATCAATGTCTTCTGAATCTAATCGGTTTTGGGTGAGCACAGACCAAATTATAACTACTTTTTCACTGTACATCTTGCAATTGCAGTCTACAGGAACGATCATGATTTCAAGCTCAATTACGCTTACTAGGACAGTTCACAGAGCACTAGAAGGCACTGGGAAATATAATCAAGCTTGAAATCATGATTTCCAAGGAGACTGCTGATGTCAAGATTTAAAGTAAAAAAGGACTTAAATATTGATCTGTTTCTCACCCACACTTATCATATCACTTCAGAAGACATGGATTGAACCACTGGAGTCATATGGATTACTTTTATGCTGCCTTTATGTGCTTTTTGGAGCTTAAAATTTTGGCCACTATTGACTTGCATTGTGGGGACCTACAGAGCTGAAATATTCTTCTAAAAATCTTAGAATAAAGTAAGTCATACACATCTGGGATGACATAAGGGTGAGTAAATTTCGCAACATTTAAAATCCACATTAAACATGAAAATACCACTAGATAAATCTAGACAGATTTAAATTACACCAGTAAATGCTCAGCTTTGGCAGCCATAAAACTAAAATAAAAACAAACTAAACTGAAACTAAAAAACCCTGAGAAAACGAAACTAAATTGTAATGACAAATTGAATATAAAATAGAAATAAAAACTAAATTCAAAATTCAAAACTATAATAACACTGCTAGGGAGTTCAGGGTGGTTGCCTGACCTTGCTATGTAGTTGCTAGGCTGTTATGGGTAGTTACCAGGCTGTTGCTATAGGATTGCTAGGGTGTTATGGGTGGTTGCCAGGCCATTTCTATGCAGCTGCTTGGGTGTTATAGTTGGTTGCTTACTAGCCAAATAAATAAGAGCTCACCCTGCTGATTGCAGACTTTATCTTGGAAAATCTGAGCACAGATTGAGATATTGTTGAGATCTCTTCTGAGAGACATGATATTTTAGGTTTCTTTTTCTTATAACCAAAAGTTTGGTCTTTATTTACTCTCATTGCTGTCTAGGAGAAACAAGTGAGATATTAAAGAGATCTCATTTGTGATGTTTCATTTCTATGGCGAGCCCCCCCATGTGTTGGAACCCTAGTGCTGTGATTGGTCAAGTCCCTTCTGTCCTCCGCGAGTCCATTTAATGGTTCCGTCGAGTGTGAAAGGGCAGGAAGAGAAACTGAGAGTCCTGATAATCACACACTTCACACAGAGAAACAATAGCGGTCCGGAGCTCTCCCACCACCTCTGATCGACTTCTCTCAGCCGCTCAGAGTTTATCAACACAATGGTTTCCTGTCCAGGCGGTGTGTAGTCTGCTAACAGGGTGAAATCCCAGCAACCGGAGCGGAACTCACAGGCCTGTTTGTGTCGCGGCACTGGATGACCCGTCTTCCTCACAGTCATTCATCATCGCTTAAACGCTGAAAGAGTGATGACTGCTAAACATCTCCCTCAAGATTTTATTAAAACAACTTGATTTATTCTTTAGACAGAATCAGAATCAGAATGAGCTTTATTGCCAAGTGTGCTTACACATACAAGGAATATGTCTTGGTGACAGAAGCTTCCAGTACACAAACAACAAGACTAAATAAAAAAATTTAATAATAAAGATAATTTAAAAAGCCAATAGAAAATATATGTACGTATATATAGAAATACACAATAAGACAATATATATATATATATATATATATATATATATATATATATATATATATATATATATATATATATATATATACAGTATATATGTATGTATGTACAAATACAAATCTGTTATATACAGATAGTGCAAGGGAATGTAATGGCAGAAGAGGTAGGATATGTTGAATAAATATAAATAGATGAAGCTGCACATTGCACATAATTATTGTACATTGGGGCAGTTTTAACTGTTCATGAGATGGATAGCCTGAGGGAAAAAACTGTTCTTGTGCCTGACGGTTCTGGTGCTCAGTGCTCTGAAGCGCCGGCCAGAAGGCAACAGTTGAAAGAGGTAGTGGGCTGGGTGAATGGGGTCCAGAGTGACTTTTCCAGCCTTTTTCCTCACTCTGGAAGTGTATAGTTCTTGAAGGGAGGGCAAGGGGCAACCAATAATCCTCTCAGCAGTCCGAACTGTCCTTTGTAGTCTTCTGATGTCTGATTTCGTAGCTGAACCAAACCAGACAGTTATTGAAGTGCAGAGGACAGACTCAATGACGGCTGAGTAGAACTGTATCAGCAGCGCCTGTGGCAGCTTGAACTTCCTCAGCTGGCAAAGGAAGTACAACCTCTGCTGGGCCTTTTTCACAATGGAGTCAATGTGGGTCTCCCACTTCAGGTCTTGTGAGATGGTAGTGCCCAGGAACCTGAATGACTCCACTGCTGCCACAGTGTTGTTCAGAATGGTGAGCAGGGTCAACGTTGGGGTGTTCCTCCTAAAGTTCACTATCATCTCCGCTGTTTTGAGCGTGTTCAGCTTCAGGTTGTTTTGACTGCACCAGTGAGCCAGCCAACCTCCCTTCTGTATGCAGACTCATTGTCATCTCGGATGAGGCCGATGACAGTAATGTCAACTGCAAACTTCAGGAGATTGACAGAAGTGTACTTGGCATTGCAGCCGTTGGTATGCAGGGAGAAGAGTAGTGGGGAGAGCACACATCCCTGGGGGGCACCAGTGTGCTGGAAGTGAATTTCTCCAGTCTCACTAACTGTTGCCTATCTGTCAGAAAGCTGGTGATCCACTGACAGATAGACGTGGGAACAGAGAGCTGGGTTAATTTATTCCATAGGTGAGATGGGATGATGGTGTTAAAAGCCTAACTGAAGTCCACAAAAAGGATCCTTGCATATGTCCCTGGTCTGTCCAGATGTTGCAGGACATGATGCAATCCCATGTTGACTGCATCATCCACAGAACTGTTTGCTTGATAAGCAAATTGAAGGGGATCCAGAAAGGGTCCAGTGATGTCCTTAAGGTGGGCCAACACCAGTCTCTCAAATGACTTCACGACCACAGACATCAGAGCGACAGGTCTGTAGTCATTAAGTCCTTTGATTTTGGGTTTCTTTGGGAATAGACAAAAAACATAGAGGTAAAGTGGGACACACATTCACAACACATAGGTGCAGGTGCTTAACGAAAACATCATAAAAAAATGGGAAAAATAGGCAATTTCCATTTGTATTTCATATTCATTCTACATCAAGATTAGAATATGATCAGGAGAACAAATTGCACTGCATTACACAGTAATTTACTCATTATTATTGCTATGTATGTCGAAAAATAAACTCATAACTTATCTTTAAATGACCTAGTATGCTGTCCATTTTACCAGTATTACCCTGTCCCACTTTGCCAATGTTTCTCTGGTAAAGTGGGACAGAGGAAAAACATTTCTTTGTAAAATATCTAAAAATTATTCTGCATTTCTTTCTAGATTTTCTGATAGATTTCACCATTGCTTTTCCCACTAGTGGACATTAAATGAGCTCTTTTACGACCCCTGATTTAACATCATCAACTTACGAAGCCAAAAGGTTTACTGTTAACTTCCCAAAGATACATTTAGTAATGACTTTTAACCATTAAGGGAAATACATATGGATTTAATGAGGATCAAGCTTAACTGTCCCACTTTACCCATATTCACTCTATATAACTTTTGGATGTGTTAATGAATAGAGCGGTATTTAAAAACTGAATAGGCGAACAATGAGAAATGACTAAAGTAACTGATTTCCACTGGATAGAAAAATCACAAATAAAATGTGTTTAATATCTCAATTGTTTTTCCAGACAGCATTGAAATTAAACAGAGATCAGATGTTTTTCTTGAAAAAACCAAAGTTTGCAATCAAAAGTCAGAGATCTCAATATGAACTCAAACATTTCTCATAAATTCTTCCAAGAACCAAATGATCAGAGTTATGCTATCCACCCGGGACGCAACTAGACCCCGTTTACTGGGGCACGAGAATTAACAATGTGATTAAGTCAACTGTAAAAGCTATTTGAAGGAGAACACTTTTTCAAAAGCACCAAATCATTCAATTCTGGGACCCCCATATGAATAAAGGGGACACTTTATGAATTCTTGGGGGGCCTTTGTCCAATTGTTGATAAAACTCCACATGAGAACCCCCCCACCGGAAAAGATTTTTGCTAAAACACCAAATCATTCAATTCTGGGACCCCCTGTGAAAAAAGGGGACACTTTATGAATTCTTGGGGGGCCTTTGTCTCATTGGGGACCTTTGCCCCACTGGTGATAAAAGTCTACATGAGAACCCCCGGAGAAATTTTTTGCAAAACACAAAAGCATTCAATTCTGGGACCCCCCTACGAAAAAAAGGGACAGTTTATGAATTATTGGGGGGCCTTTGCCCCATTGGTGATAAAAGTCAACATGAGAACCCCCCTGGAGAAGATTTTGCAAAAACACCAAAGCATTAAATTCTGGGACCCCCATAGGAAAAAAGGGGACACTTTATGAATTCTTGAGGGGCCTTTGCCCCACTGGTGATAAAAGTCTACATGAGAACCCAAAGGAGAAAATGTTTGCAAAAACACCAAAGCATTGAATTCTGGGACCCCCCTATGAAAAAAGGGGACACTTTATGAATTCTTGGGGGGCCTTTGTCTCATTGGGGACCTTTGCCCCACTGGTGATAAAAGTCTACATGAGAACCCCCGGAGAAATTTTTTGCAAAACACAAAAGCATTCAATTCTGGGACCCCCCTACGAAAAAAAGGGACAGTTTATGAATTATTGGGGGGCCTTTGCCCCATTGGTGATAAAAGTCAACATGAGAACCCCCCTGGAGAAGATTTTGCAAAAACACCAAAGCATTAAATTCTGGGACCCCCATAGGAAAAAAGGGGACACTTTATGAATTCTTGAGGGGCCTTTGCCCCACTGGTGATAAAAGTCTACATGAGAACCCAAAGGAGAAAATGTTTGCAAAAACACCAAAGCATTGAATTCTGGGACCCCCCTATGAAAAAAGGGGACACTTTATGAATTCTTAGGGGGCCTTTGCCCCACTGGTGATAAAATTCTACAAATGCCAACAATTGACTTGTTTGTGTCTATTTCAATTTCTCATTAGGAATAAAGTTAATACTTAAATGAAAGATTACAAAGCTCCCATGAGGTCTCCTTAGCTATGAAAGAGCAATCTCCAAACAATCACCTTTGTGTTTTTGTATCGTTTGTGTAAATGTTTTGACTTGCTATAGGGTTGCTAGGGTGTTATGTGTGGATGCATCATGGAAGGGTCACATCTACCACTTTCTCATGTACTTCAGCATGCAAAACACACAATCTCGATCAAACTTGCGTCCAGACAGTTAGGAGACTTAAAACTTAAACAGGAGGCTTGTTTGCTGACCATTATATCCATGTATACCTTATCTCTTCTCAGAGGTCACGGGTTCCAGCACCCAATAACAATTTTAAGAATGGTTTGTGAGACGCACAGATATGTTGTTCTCAATGGTCAGGCACACAGGCCCGGAGATGGCGTGATTAAACTAGGCCAGCGATATACTGCAACAGGAAGTGTTTCGTGAGATTTCCCACTGAATGTTGTTCTTATGGATGTAATATATGCAGCATTTACAACTGGTGTTGCTTTCTGCTTCCCTTCACATCAGTATATTCCAGTACTGACGTGCAGAGCACATGCCCAGCTGCTGGGAAAGGAGTAGTAGACAATAATGTCTTCACAGGTCATTTTTAATACTTCAGAGTCAGAAAATGTTCACCTTCCTGGTATTAATTCAAAGTACAGAATTTGTGAGATACAGTGTTATAGTGCCACAAGACGTAAACAATACTTTAAACACTACAGCATAGACCAAGTGGAATAATAGCTACATAATACAAACCAAACAACTACACAAAACTGAGCCAACGTTTTCAGTGGTATAGTGGGGAATGTTATTGATTATCAGTTTTGAGATTACATCACATCCTGTGATTGATTAACGCCCCACAGTTGGGGGGTGCAGGTCATGTCCACAGGCCCGTGAGAAGAAATTAGGACAACGTTTTACTTAAGGCAATATATTGATCACAGTTATTATGTATTCTGCTCTATTTGGCTGTGCATGAGTGTTGCCAACAGCAACAAGAAATCAGCAGACCGTAATAGTGACTGTGTGTATAAGGATAATATGAATTATAAATGTAAATATATAAAATAATATAACCCCAAAAAGATTGGATGATACTGGAGGATACAAAACTTAGAGGCTGGGGAGAGGATGACTAAGGTAGTTGGTGAAAAGTATTAAAAAGGGGGTTCCTGCAAAAGCAGAGGTCATGTGACAAGCGTATAAACTCTGGCATCAACTCACAATCTTTATCTAACAGTAACATGGCAGCATTTTTGAGAAGGCTGCTGACCTTAGAAGCAAATGTTCCTATCATTTCAATATTATTTTTACGATTTCTAAAAATTGTAAAATTAAAAATAAAAGCATTATTTAAAAAAAAAAATCTGTCTGTCTGTCTGTCTGTCTGTCTGTCATTCTTTCATTCTATCTATCTGTCTGTCTGTTGTTCTTTCATTCTTTCATTCTGTCTAACTTTCCTTCTATCATTCTTTCATTCTATCTATCTATCTATCTATCTGTCTGTCTGCCTATCTGCTGTTCTTTCATTCTTTCATTCTGTCTATCTATCATTCTGTCTAACTTTCCTTCTATCATTCTTTCATTCTATCTATCTATCTATCTATCTGTCTGTCTGTCTGCCTGTCTGTCTGCCTGTCTGTCTATCTGTTGTTCTTTCATTCTTTCATTCTGTCTATCTATCATTCTGTCTAACTTTCCTTCTATCATTCTTTCATTCTATCTATCTATCTATCTATCTGTCTGTCTGTCTGCCTGTCTGTCTATCTGTTGTTCTTTCATTCTTTCATTCTGTCTATCTATCATTCTGTCTAACTTTCCTTCTATCATTCTTTCATTCTATCTATCTATCTATCTATCTATCTATCTATCTATCTATCTATCTGTCTGTCTGTCTGTCTATCTGTTGTTCTTTCATTCTTTCATTTTGTCTATCTATCATTCTGTCTAACTTTCCTTCTATCATTCTTTCATTCTATCTATCTATCTATCTATCTATCTATCTGTCTGTCTGTCTATCTGTTGTTCTTTCATTCTTTCATTCTGTCTATCTATCATTCTGTCTAACATTCCTTCTATCATTCTTTCATTCTATCTATCTATCTATCTATCTATCTATCTATCTATCTGTCTGTCTGCCTGTCTGTCTGCCTGTCTGTCTATCTGTTGTTCTTTCATTCTTTCATTCTGTCTATCTATCATTCTGTCTAACTTTCCTTCTATCATTCTTTCATTCTATCTATCTATCTATCTATCTATCTATCTATCTATCTATCTATCTATCTGTCTGTCTGTCTGTCTATCTGTTGTTCTTTCATTCTTTCATTCTGTCTATCTATCATTCTGTCTAACATTCCTTCTATCATTCTTTCATTCTATCTATCTATCTGTCTGTCTGCCTGTCTGTCTATCTGTTGTTCTTTCATTCTTTCATTCTGTCTATCTATCATTCTGTCTAACTTTCCTTCTATCATTCTTTCATTCTATCTATCTATCTATCTATCTATCTATCTGTCTATCTGTCTATCTATCTATCTATCTGTCTGTCTGCCTGTCTGTCTGCCTTTCTGTCTATCTGTTGTTCTTTCATTCTTTCATTCTGTCTATCTATCATTCTGTCTGTTTACCTATCCATCTGTCTGTCTGCCTGCCTGCCTGCCTGTCAATCCATCTATTTCCCACACTCGTTGCCTTTAAATCCGAAACCCCGCCCCTTATTCAAATGAGCTCCTTATCCGTCGGCGGAAGCAGTTCGCGTCTTTCCGACAGCTTTTGCCTTTAAAGGCGCATTATAACAGCTGCTGATGTGCAGAACCAGAGCAGAGAGCAACACCAAAACACCTGCAGACAGGGAAATATAATCATTTATTAACATAAAACACTCTGCGCACTGTGACATCACGGTGAGTGTGTTTACAATGTTACATTATGTGCTGCGGTGCGTTTAATGTCTGATCGTGTTGTGATTGATGTACTGTGAGTCCTGTGCGCTGTCATAATTTACGTTTTATTGAGCATGCAGCGTCAGATATATTGTATTATTGCACTGATATTAGCGGCTCATTGATGACTTTATCAGTGCGGTAAAATAATACATTATTTATTGACATGGTACGTGTATGTTGTTTAGGGATGCATTAATTTACATCATGAGCTGTGCTATAATAAGGGTTCGAATAAATGATGTATTAGTGGTTCTTTGCTGGTGCAGATGATTTTGACAGTTGCTCGTGCGTGATAAATAAGCAGTTTCTAATAGATTGAATGACTCGTGTTCTGTTGTGGCTTCCTCACGTCAGTGTGTAGTAGTTGATGTCTAAATGTGTACCTGATAGTGGTCAGACAGGTGTAGTGATGAATGATTATTACACAACTGTCCCGTTCAGTTTCAGTTTCAGGGATGCTTATGCACCAAATCTCAAGTCTCATCATATTTGGGAGAGCTGCATCTTGTAGTTGCTTCCACCTCTTTCAAAAAAAAAAAAAAAAAAAAAAAAAAGAGTATTATGGTATGGTGATACAATATTTTGTTATATATGTAATATGTAAATGTACATATTTTCTGATAATACCATGCTTTTTGGATGTATACTATGGTAATGGCATAATTTGTTTACATGTACCATGGTAATTCCATGTTCTTTATTTTTATTTTTATTTTTATTTTATTTTATTTATTTATTTATTTATTTATTTATTTTTGGGACGTGCACTATGGTTTTTGGATGTATCATGGTAATACCATACTTTTTATACATGTACCATAGTAATACAAAGGTTTTTCTGGACATGTACTATAGTAATACCATGCTTTTTTGGACAAATAATAGGCTAATAGTAATACCATGCTTTTTATATATGTAACGGTAATAAAAAGTTTTATTTTTAATTTTTTAATTTTTTTATATGTACCATAGTAATACCATGTTTTTGGACATGTACCATGGTAATATATTTTTTGGACATGTACTGTGTTAATACCATGCTTTTTTTGGACAAATAATATGCTAAATCCATGCTTATTGTAGGTGAACCATGGTAATACCATGCTTTTTATATATGTAAAGTTGTGGCCAAAATATTGGCACCCTTGGTAAATATAAGCATAGAAGGCTGTGAAAAAAACATGTCTTTATTGTTTATCCTTTTGATATTTCATTCAAAATATTCACAAAAATCTAACCTTTAATTGAAGTAAACTAATTGTAAGTGGGGAAACATCTCATAGATAAATAAATATTTTTCTCCAAAACACATTGGCCACAATTATTGGCACCCCTAGAAATTATAATGAGTAAAATATGTCAGAAATATATTCCCATTCATATTTTAAACTTTTTAGTGCACCTGGATGACAAGGAACATGGAATTGTTCAGCCATGACTTCCTGTTTCACAGGGATATAAATATGAGTTAACACACAAGCCAAATTCCCTTAATCATCAATCACAGTGGGTAAGACTAAAGAATATAGTTCTTATGTGCGGCAAAATGTTGTTGAGCTTCACAAAATGGGAAGTGGCTATAAGAAAATAGCTAAATCATTGAAAACACCAATTTCCACCATCAGGGCAATAAATAAGAAGTTCCAATCAACAGGAGATGTTGAGAATTAGCCTGGAAGAGGACATGTATCTATACTGTCTCCAAGGATCACAGCTGGAGAATTGCAGAAATTAGTTGGTTTAAAAATTTAGAAAGTCTCCAAAACTACTATCAGATATCACCTACATCACTACAAGTTGTTTGGGAGGGTTTCAAGAAAAAAAGCCTCTGCTCTCATCCAACAACAAACTCAAGCGTCTTCAGCTTGCCAGACACTACTGGAGCTTCAAATGGGACCGGGTTCTATGGTCAGATTTTTGGCATCAAACACTAGAGATGGGTTTGGTGTACACAGAGATGAAGTGCCCAATGCTCACGGTTATATATGGTGGTGGATCTTTAACATTGTGGGGCTGTTTTTCTGCCAGAGGTCCTGGACATCTTGTTCGGATACATGGCATCATGGACTCTATCATATACCAACAGATAAAAAATCAAAACCTGATTGCCTCTGCCAGAAAGCTTAAAACGGGCCCTGGTTGGATCTTCCAGCAGGACAGTTATCCAAAACGCGCACCAAAATCAACACAAAAATGGTTCACTGACCACAAAATCAAGGTTCTGCCATCCCAGTCCCCTGACCTGAACCCCATAGAAAACCTGTGGGGTGAACTGAAGAGGAGAGTCCACCAGCGTGGACCTCTGAGTTTGAAGGATCTGTAGAGATTCTGTATGTAGGAATGCTCTCAGATCCCTTGCCAGATATTCTCCAACTTCATTATGCATTATAGGAGAATACTCAGAGCTGTTATCTTGGCAAAGGGAGGTTGCACAAACTATTGAATAAAAGGGTGCCAATAATTGTGCCACCATATATTGGACAAAAATATATATTTTGTTTTTATTAAACTTGTGTTTGCAATTTTTGATATCCATAAGATGTTAGATTTCTGTGAATATTTTGAATGAAAGATCAAAAGGATAAACAATAAAAACATATTTTTCACAGCCTTCTTTGCTCATATTTACCATGGGTGCCAATATTTTTGGCCACAACTGTAACATTGTAACAACAAGGTTTCTTTGGACATGAGCCATGGTAATACCTAGAGGTTGACCGATAGTGGATTTTACAGATACTGATAACTAAGTTGGGCAGTACCTGCCGATAACCGTTTAATCAAATTATAGTTTTTAAAATTGATACTGAATGAAAAAATAACACTTAAAGTAAAATAGTGCTGAACGTTCTTACAAAAATAAACAGTACTGATTGAACCATGAAAATGTGTTGTACTTTTTTTAATGAAATAAATATATAAATATTAATATATATAAGGGGGCCTGGGTAGCTCAGTGGTAAAGTCGCTGGGTACCACCCCTGGCGTTCGCTAGTTCGAATGCCAGAGCGTGCTGAGTGACTCCAGCCAGGTCTCCTAAGCAACCAAATTGGCCCGGTTGCTAGGGAGGATAGAGTCACATGGGGTAACCTCCTCGTGATCGCTATAATGTGGTTTGTTCTCGGTGGGGCACGTGGTGAGTTGAGCGTGGTTGCCGCGGTGGATGGCGTGAAGCCTATGTCTCCGTGGCAACACGCTCAACAAGCCACGTGATAAGATGCGCGGGTTGACGATCTCAGACGCTGAGGCAACTGAGATTTGTCCTCCGCCACCCAGACTGAGGCGAATGACCACGAGGACTGACCACTACGTGACCACGAGGACTTAAAAGCACATTGGGAATTGGGCATTCCAAATTGGGAGAAAAAGGGGGAAAATCCACAAAAAAAAATAAACAAAATAATTAGTATATATATGAACTAATATTCAAATTTTAAAGTCAGCTGATTTTTAAATTTACGTTGTTTCCTTGGTCCACAAGAAGGCGCATTGAATACATAAACCAATCAGCACCGTTAAATTATTGCATAGAACATTCCTATCCTGGCTGTTAAATGCTGTTTATGTGCATAAAATAAATAAATAAAAAGTTTTAGTCGGTCCATATTATCAAATGTTAAGTCAAAAGTTAAATGAGGGGGGAAACGCTTCAATAGACAGTTCACGTGGTGTTACACTTGCACTGATTCCTGCTACTCCAGACTCAAGCTTCATAATTAAAGCGAAATACCACATTGTTTTTTTAATCAGTACAGTTGTATGTAGAGTAGCAATATTCACAGATAGCAGTCAGTGGCGGTTCTGGCTTACTTGGTGCCCTAGGCAAGATCCGACGTGGTGCCCCCCTTAATATCAACAACAACAACATGAGAAACAGATCAATATTTAAGTCCTTTTTATACTCTAAATCTACACTTTAACATCTGAAAGTCACATTTGATGTCTGTTTGGTTTCACTTTCACGTCCGAAAGTGTAAGTGGAGATTTAGAGTAAAAAGGGGCTTAAATATTGATCTGTTTCTCACCCACATCTATCATGTCGCTTCTGAAGACATGGATTAAACCACCGGAGTCTTATGGATTACTTTTATGCTGCCTTTATGTGCTTTTTGGAGCTTCAAAGTTCTGGCCAATATTCACTTGCATTTTATGGACCTACAGAGCTGAAATATTCTTCTAAAAATATTCATTTGTATTCTGCAAAAGAAAGAAAGCCTTGTTTCTGGAATGGCATGAGGGTGAGTAAATGAGAGAATTTTCATTTTTGGGTGAACTATCCCTTTACATAAAAATAACTAGACAATGAATATAGAAATGAAGTAACTATATATATATATATATATATATATATATATATATATATATATATATATATATGTTATGCTGTTTATCATGATTATCTTAGAATACATTATGAACATTCATAATCTTAACCATATAGAGCCTTTAAGGCTGATTAGCTTGTCAGGAACAACTCGGGGCACCTTTCCCCCATCGCAATCTTGCGAGCTCTCTGCGGGGGCGGGTGGCATGATTTGGGGTACCTTTCTCCCATTGCGAGCCATGGGTGGGGCGGCACAGATCAGGGCACCTTTTCCCCATCGTGATCTTGCGAGCTCTGTGAGGGGGTGGCCGATCAGGTACCCTGTAGTGCCACCCCAGAGAGCGTTGCCACCCTATGTCGCCTATGCCAGGATCCGCTACTGATAGCAGTGGTATTCGGCTGAACTTGGTGGTGAAGTGGCTCAGACTATGAGCACAGGTCAGGGGCTGTTCAATCAGACGAAACACAACAGACTGGAACCAAACGCGAGAATCTCGAGACACACATTTCAAAGTTGAACATCTTTCCTGACAAAGCATTTAAACAACTCATTGCTTAATCTGAGAAATGCTTATAAGAGAGAAAGACGCAACGCCAAACACCTCCACCAATTGTAAGGGGCTGTTCACACCGTACGCTTTTGCAACCATCCATTTGTTTTTCTATGTAAACGCATGCTAGACGAACGTCTTTGTTTCGCTTTGTTTTAGTTTATTCAGTGTCTCGTGCAGGAGCACTGTTTTTTAGATGATGTGTCTAATTAAAAAGAACTTTAAAAGCATATTGAGACACCTGCTTTCTGTTTAACTGTATTTGTTGTGCTGTGTCTAGCCTTTTTAGCATGATAATGTGTATTACAGTGAGGATAAAAACATGTAATTGAAATCAAGTGCATTTCTGATTTGTTTATACGTTTCTCTCGGCTGCATGAAGATATTAATTTGCTTTCTCATGTCACTATCTTTAAATATGCAACTTAGCTGGCTAACGTGACATACGTAACACTAAACATGACCAGCTGGATACAAACTAATACAAATAGATGGTAATAGATGGTAATGTGACATATAAACATTTGGGTAGGACTTGCGTGTATTTTTGTCATATTGTTCTAACCGCTTGAGGTTATCTTTAATGTTAGCATCCTCTCAGCCTTGTTGGAAAACATACTGCTGTTCTCTACTAATGCAGCATCTAGTCAACAAATTAATTACTTTATAATGATGACAACATGTACTGTAGTGTACTGTATACATTCCTTTTCATTGTTGATGTTTTAAATCCACATCTGAAGTGTTCCACTCCATGTATATGTAGTCTCACTTGTCAAAACAAACACCACAAGGCATCAGTGAAGTGATGGTTTTCATTTCGCCTCTAGAGGCTGCTCTCATACTGTATAATGACAGCGGAACATTTCTAGCCACTCCAGCACCGGACGCAACAGGGAAAAACTATCAATGTGGATTTTTGCCGATAACCGATAGTTCCAGAAATCTGTTACCGGTGCCGATTAACTGGCAAAACCGATATATCAGTCGACCTCTAGTAATACCATGTTTTTTGGACATGTACCATGGTAATACCATGCTTTTTTGGACAAATAATATGCTAATACCATGCATTTTGAAGGCGTACCATGGTAATACCATTTTTTGGACATGTATCATGGTAATCTATCTATTTTTAACATGCAATCACAACATGTGATGTGTACCATGGTAATAGCATGTTTTTTTTTTTTTACATTTACCATGGTAATACCATGTTTTTGGATATGTACCATGGTAAACCCATGCTTTTTTGGACAATTAATATGCTATTACCATGCTTTTTGGATGTGTACCATGTTAATACCATACTTTCTATACATGTACCATGCTAATACCATGTTTTTGTATGTGTACCATGGTAATACCATGCTGTTTATATATGTAACGTGGCAAAACCTCAAAGTTATTTTGGACATGTACCATGTTAATACCATGTTTTTTGGACATGTATCATTGTGAAACCTTTATTTTCTATATGTACCGCTGGTACCACAGTAATACATGTACATGTTTATTTTCGTTTTGTACCATGGTAATACCATGGGTTTTGGATATGTATCATGGTAATCTATCTATTTTTAACATACAATCACAACACCTGAAACCTATAAATGAAAAATTTGAAATCATTAACTCATGACATTCCAACCCTATATTATTTATTTATTTTTATGAGGTCCATTTTTTTTTATTCTGTGTAACAGAATGAGATGTTAGGCAGAATATCTGAGCTTCTGTTTGCCATACAACGTACTGTAAATGGAATGGTGTATTTATCGGCAAGCTCCAAAAATGACAAAAAAGCACCATAAAAGTACCCTAACTGGTCTCATAGGACTTTTTTCTATTGATGAGCTCAGATGACATATCCTGTGAAGTTTATATGCCAAACTCGGTTGTCACTGGGTTCTTTCAGAATTCATTGAAATTGCATGTAAATTGATCCTCAGCTGCATGCTATGCAAAACAGAAGTGTGTGTGGCTGCCTGTCTATGCATAATGGTTTATTGCACACTGTGTTTGCACGCTGCTGGTTAGTTGCCGTGTTGCCGGGATGCATGTTAACCCCTGTTGTTTGGTTGCTCTCTGCAGGTTCTAAGCTGCTGTGCGTCCATTCAGGGGCTCTGAGAAAAGTCACACTGCTCTCGCATGCAGTCGGATTGGATATTTATGAAGCTTTCAAGGCCTTTTGGTGAGTCACACTGTTGTTGGTTTTGCATACTGTTTTGAAAAGGCTTGACTGTTAAAACTGATATCATGTTAACCCAGAAGAGTGTTGTATTTTTGGATCTTAGAGTGAGTAATGGTTCTAAGGTTTGCTGGACTGGGAAATATACATTTTATAATGATTGCTACTTTTATGATTGTACAGTGGCACAGTTATATTTCTTGACTTTAGTTCAGAGATGGATAGACTGAGAGATCACTATGGATTCAGTCGAAAAAGTAAATATAATGTGTTATTCTTTTCACAACACCAGTGACCGTACTTTGGTGACTGTTGCATAAGATCTTTATTTAGTAAAGGCCTTTAACTGCTGAAGATTTTTTTCCATCCAGGTCCAACACGGTCTGACCCTCACACGCTCTAGCGCTCCTCAATAATGCCTGCTAATAATAGTGTTTGGTGAAAAGTGAGTCTCGTCAGGGTTTTGACACATTGTCCTCTGTTTGCTTTGCCTCTTTTTTTAAATTTCAAAACAACATGAAACAGCATTCGCAATGCTTTTAGCGACTGTAATCTGATGTATTTGTGAGTGAAATAAAATACTCTGAGCAAATAGTGTATGGCGGGACTTTGTTTTGTCTGTGAAAAATGGGCAATGATATTAGTGGTCCCTTTTTTCCTTAGAATAATGCTCACATTTATTAAGTAACTAGATTTTTACATTTTCTAAAGAAAATGTTAGTGGTGCTTGCATGGGCAAAACTCACTGCCGTGATGCGGTTGGTTGCAGGAACGTTGCAGTGTGGTTGCTAAGGTGGTCCAGGTGTTTTTTAGTGCATTATTTTGTGGTTGCTATGGTGTTCTGAGTGGTTGCTAGGTGTTTTCTTAGTGGCCCAAGTCAAAATAGCCCACCCTCAAGTCTCTGATATTCTGGTGTCTAGATATGACTCTAGTCCCTCCTTCAATGTAAGTCTATGAGGTTCTTTCCACCCCATTGTATCGTCCAGCAGGTGAAAATCATCCCAGATAGCACATGCACAGTGGGTATCCAACCAGAATGACCCTTACTATCGCGAGGATTAATGCAGTGTTAAAACTTTAAATTCTCACACGTGAGACAGGAGGCGAAAAGGGACACAAAAGCAGGTTATTCAGCGTAATGAAGCATCTCCTCCATAGACTTCCATTAAAAAATATCTTGTCTCCTCGCCAGTTTACCACCCATAGAACGTCTATGGGACTGCCGCGTTATGCTTTGGGTCCTTCCCTCACTTCACGCGTGACAGAATGTTTGTCATGCGTCTCCATTACTGCGTTCCTCCAGCAAATAAAAGTGTGTTGTTGTTGTTCTTCTTCTATTTTATGGCAGTTGGCAAAACAAGCTTAACCCTTGTGTGACCTTCGGGACATTTTTGTCTTTTTCATTTTCATTTTTTCTGTTCTTTTGGCTGTGTTAATGCCAACAGCATACATTTTGCCAAAGGTGAGTATTTTGTGGGGGAATTTTAATATTTCAACCTCAGTTTCAACCTATAATACATCTATAATACACTGTGTACACAAAATAGTTACACTCAGGACCTTCTGGACAAAAATGTCCCCACTGAAACCCATTAAAACTGCAATATTTGATCCCAGTGCCATTAAAGCATAAAATCATGAATTCTATGATATTATGCTTTCATTCTGGAGGCCTGGCTTCAAAATATAAATTCTGTATATTTTCCACCAGATGGCGCCATTTTTCTCATGTTTGGCCTATGGAGCAAATACATGCTTTTTCCCTATTTTCTGTTTGCTGTATTATAGAGCACTGCAGGCCAACTGAATAAATGATGCAGATAAAATTGTGTGTGTGTGTGTTGGTATGGATGTCAGAGTGTGTTTTGTGTGTGTGTTGAGAAATTTGTGTGTGTGCGTGCGTGCGTGCGTGCGCGTGTGTTTGTGTGTGTGTGTGTGTGTGTGTGTGTGTGTGTGTCAAAAAACAACAGTTTTATGTAATATAATTAGGCATTATGTAAACAAACTGGCATTTAAAGGGTTAAAAACCTGAAAATGAATGAATATTTGGTAGTTATGATCAGGACTGATTTTGGTTAAAAAAATTAACTCATTAAAAGTGGAAAATAATATGAATATATAATATTATTATGGTAGTTTTTTGACGCAGACATTTTTGTCCTCTCAAATCAAATCAATCAAATCACTTTATTGTCACACAGCCATATACACAAGTGCAATGGTGTGTGAAATTCTTGGGTGCAGTTCCGATCAACATAGCAGTCGTGACAGTGATGAGACATACGCCAATCTACAATAAACATAAAATTAACACAACACAATTTAAACATCTGTTATACATAATTAAACTCGACTTAAAACATCAAATTAACACAGCACAATTTAAACATCTGTTATACATAATTAAACTCGACTTAAAACATCAAATTAACACAGCACAATTTAAACATCTGTTATACATAATTACACAACTTAAAACATCAAATTAACACAACACAATTTAAACATCTGTTATACACAATTACACTCAACAATATACAATAATAACATACATTGCACAGTATACAATATGCTGTTTTTGTTTTTTGTTTTTTTTTTTTTTTTTTTTTTTTTTTTTTTTTTGTTTTTTACTATATAGATACTATATAGATACACATTATTCAATAAAAATTAAAATATATATGAAAAAAGTATATATATAGAATGTACAGTATTGTACTGTATTGACATTCAGGCTGTCGGTTGATAGTCAGTTGTTAAGAGAGACATAATATAATGACAGTAATATAATTTATGACAGTCCGGTGTGAGATAAAAGAGTAATAAAGTGCAGGGATGATGTATTTTGATCGTGGGAGATCAAGAGTTCAGAAGTCTGATTGCTTGGGGGAAGAAGCTATCATGGAGTCGGCTGGTGTGTGTCCTGATGCTGCGATACCGCCTACCTGATGGTAGCAGTGAGAACAGCCCATGGCTCGGGTGGCTGGAGTCTCTGATGATCCTCCGAGCTTTTTCACACACCGCCTTGTATATATTTCCTGGAGGGAGGGAAGCTCACCTCCGATGATGTGTTTGGCAGTTCGCACCACCCTTTGCAGTGCTTTGCGGTTGTGGGCAGTGCTATTGCCGTACCAGGCGGAGATGCAGCCAGTCAGGATGCTCTCCACAGTGCAGGTGTAGAACCGTGTGAGGATGTGGCGGTTCATTCCAAACTTCCTCAGCCGTCTCAGGAAGAAAAGGCGCTGATGAGCCTTCTTCACAACGACTTCAGTGTGGACGGACCATGTGAGTTCCTCTGTGATGTGGACACCCAGGAACTTGAAGCTGCTGACTCTCTCCACTGGTGCCCCATTGATGGTGATGGGACTGTGTTCTCTGTCTTTTCTTCTGAAGTCCACCACAAGCTCCTTTGTCTT
The DNA here is from genome assembly GCF_019703515.2 of Myxocyprinus asiaticus. Classification (NCBI taxonomy): domain Eukaryota; kingdom Metazoa; phylum Chordata; class Actinopteri; order Cypriniformes; family Catostomidae; genus Myxocyprinus; species Myxocyprinus asiaticus. Next base: position 41,835,382 of record NC_059377.1, on the reverse strand, counting down.
ACTGACGTTGAGGGAGAGGTTGTGCTCCTGACACCAGTGTGTCAGAGTGTGCACCTCCTCTCTGTAGGCTGTTTCATCATTGTCAGTGATCAGACCTACCACCGTCGTGTCATCAGCAAACTTAATGATGGCATTGGAGTTATGTGTTGCCACACAGTCATGTGTGTACAGGGAATACAGTAGTGGGCTGAGAACACAGCCCTGCGGGGCTCCAGTGTTGAGGGTCAGTGATGAGGAGATGTTGCTGCCTATTCTAACCACCTGGCGTCTGCTTGACAGGAAGTCCAGGATCCAGCTGCACATCGAGCTGTTTAAGCCCAGAGCCCGGAGTTTCTCATCTAGCTTGGAGGGCACTATGGTGTTGAATGCTGAGCTGTAGTCTACAAACAGCATTCTCACATAAGTGTTCTTTTTTCCAGGTGGGAGAGAGCAGTGTGTATTGTAGATGCAATGGCATCATCAGTGGAGCGGTTGTTACGGTAAGCAAACTGCAGCGGGTCAAGATTGAGTGGTAATACAGAGCAGATGTAATCTCTGATTAGTCTCTCAAAACATTTGCTGATGATGGGGGTCAGAGCAACAGGACGCCAGTCATTTAAACAAGTTATTTTCGATTGTTTTGGAACAGGCACAATGGTGGATGTTTTAAAGCATGTGGGGACTACAGACAAAGAGAGGGAGAGGTTGAAAATGTCCGTAAAAACACCAGCCAGCTGGTTCGCGCACGCTCTGATGACGCGGCCCGGAATGCCGTCTGGACCCGCGGCTTTGCGGATATTCACCCGTCGGAATGATCGGGTTACATCCGCTACAGAGACGGAGAGTGAACTAACCTCTGTAGCTTCGGCCGTGAGAGCTCTCTCCGCGAGGGCGGTGTTATTTCCCTCGAAGCGAGCATAAAAAGTATTTAGCTCATCTGGGAGAGAGGCAGCGGTGTTCATGGCGGAGTTTTTATTCCCTTTAAAGTCCGTGATGATGTTAATTCCCTGCCACATGCTTCTAGAGTTGGTGGTGTTAAACTGTCCCTCAATCTTACTCCTGTACTGGCGTTTTGCTGTTTTGATAGTTTTTCGGAGGGCATAACTGGCTTGTTTATGCTCCTCCGCGTTCCCGGAATTAAAAGCGGAGGTCCGCACATTAAGTGCTGCGCGAACATCGCTGTTGATCCACGGCTTCTGATTCGGATAGATTCGCACAGTTCTGGTCGGAATCACTTCCTCTACACACGTTCTGATGAAGCACATTACGCTATCAGCGTAAAGCTCGATGTCGTCATCAGAGGCGGACCGGAACATCTCCCAGTCCGTGCGATCAAAACAGTCTTGTAGCGTAGAGTCTGATTGGTCCGACCAGCACTGGATCGTTCTGAGGGTGGGTGCTTCCTGTTTCAGTTTCTGCCTGTAAGCGGGCAGAAGCAGAATGGAAGAGTGGTCCGATTTTCCAAATGGTGGGCGGGGGAGGGATTTGTAGCCATCCCGGAACGGAGAGTAGCAATGGTCCAAAACCCGGTCCCCTCGTGTGTTGAAACTAATGTGCTGGTGATATTTTGGTGCGACTGATTTTAAACTGGCTTTATTAAAGTCCCCGGTCACAATGAACGCGGCCTCAGGGTGCGCGGTTTCCTGCTCACTTATACTCCCATACAGTTCCTTGAGTGCCCGGTCTGTGTCGGCTTGTGGGGGGATGTACACAGCAGTGATAATGACCGCTGTGAATTCCCTCGGTAGCCAGAATGGTCGACACAGAAGCATAAGAAATTCCAGATCAGGAGAACAGAAAGACTTGATAGAATGTATGTTCCTCTGATCGCACCAGGATTTGTTGATCATAAAACATACACCACCTCCTCTAGTTTTACCTGAGAGGTCTTTCGCTCTGTCCGCTCGGAGCATGGAAAACCCCGCGGGTTCAATGGCTGAGTCTGGAATCTCCGCAGACATCCAAGTTTCCGTAAGGCAGATAACGCAGCAGTCCCTCGTCTCTCGTTGGAAAGAGATCCGCGCTTTCAGCTCGCAGAGCTTGTTATCCAGAGACTGAACATTTGCCAGTAGAATAGTGGGTAGCGGGGGTCGATTTGCGCGGCGTCTTACTCTGATGAGAACGCCGGCTCTGTTTCCCCTTTTCCTCCTGCGTTTCCGCGGCCGTGCTGCCCAGACAAAGGGCTCCGCTTGCGTGTTTGTAAACAGCGGGTCGGCATTGAGGAATGTGAAGTCCGGTTTACGGTGTGAGATCGCTGAGCCAATGTCCAAAAGTGTTTGTCTGTCGTAGACAATAAGGCAGGCAACATCCAAGACAAGAAACATAAGAATTGTAAACAAAACAAACAAACCATTGCTAAGTTGTGTCGGAGCTCGCAACGCAGCAGCCATACTCGGCGCCATCTTGAGTCCATCATGGACTTTTTTGGACTCAAGATGGCGCCGAGTATGGCTGCTGCGTTGCGAGCTCCGACACAACTTAGCAATGGTTTGTTTGTTTTGTTTACAATTCTTATGTTTCTTGTCTTGGATGTTGCCTGCCTTATTGTCTACGACAGACAAACACTTTTGGACATTGGCTCAGCGATCTCACACCGTAAACCGGACTTCACATTCCTCAATGCCGACCCGCTGTTTACAAACACGCAAGCGGAGCCCTTTGTCTGGGCAGCACGGCCGCGGAAACGCAGGAGGAAAAGGGGAAACAGAGCCGGCGTTCTCATCAGAGTAAGACGCCGCGCAAATCGACCCCCGCTACCCACTATTCTACTGGCAAATGTTCAGTCTCTGGATAACAAGCTCTGCGAGCTGAAAGCGCGGATCTCTTTCCAACGAGAGACGAGGGACTGCTGCGTTATCTGCCTTACGGAAACTTGGATGTCTGCGGAGATTCCAGACTCAGCCATTGAACCCGCGGGGTTTTCCATGCTCCGAGCGGACAGAGCGAAAGACCTCTCAGGTAAAACTAGAGGAGGTGGTGTATGTTTTATGATCAACAAATCCTGGTGCGATCAGAGGAACATACATTCTATCAAGTCTTTCTGTTCTCCTGATCTGGAATTTCTTATGCTTCTGTGTCGACCATTCTGGCTACCGAGGGAATTCACAGCGGTCATTATCACTGCTGTGTACATCCCCCCACAAGCCGACACAGACCGGGCACTCAAGGAACTGTATGGGAGTATAAGTGAGCAGGAAACCGCGCACCCTGAGGCCGCGTTCATTGTGACCGGGGACTTTAATAAAGCCAGTTTAAAATCAGTCGCACCAAAATATCACCAGCACATTAGTTTCAACACACGAGGGGACCGGGTTTTGGACCATTGCTACTCTCCGTTCCGGGATGGCTACAAATCCCTCCCCCGCCCACCATTTGGAAAATCGGACCACTCTTCCATTCTGCTTCTGCCCGCTTACAGGCAGAAACTGAAACAGGAAGCACCCACCCTCAGAACGATCCAGTGCTGGTCGGACCAATCAGACTCTACGCTACAAGACTGTTTTGATCGCACGGACTGGGAGATGTTCCGGTCCGCCTCTGATGACGACATCGAGCTTTACGCTGATAGCGTAATGTGCTTCATCAGAACGTGTGTAGAGGAAGTGATTCCGACCAGAACTGTGCGAATCTATCCGAATCAGAAGCCGTGGATCAACAGCGATGTTCGCGCAGCACTTAATGTGCGGACCTCCGCTTTTAATTCCGGGAACGCGGAGGAGCATAAACAAGCCAGTTATGCCCTCCGAAAAACTATCAAAACAGCAAAACGCCAGTACAGGAGTAAGATTGAGGGACAGTTTAACACCACCAACTCTAGAAGCATGTGGCAGGGAATTAACATCATCACGGACTTTAAAGGGAATAAAAACTCCGCCATGAACACCGCTGCCTCTCTCCCAGATGAGCTAAATACTTTTTATGCTCGTTTCGAGGGAAATAACACCGCCCTCGCGGAGAGAGCTCTCACGGCCGAAGCTACAGAGGTTAGTTCACTCTCCGTCTCTGTAGCGGATGTAACCCGATCATTCCGACGGGTGAATATCCGCAAAGCCGCGGGTCCAGACGGCATTCCGGGCCGCGTCATCAGAGCGTGCGCGAACCAGCTGGCTGGTGTTTTTACGGACATTTTCAACCTCTCCTCTCTTTGTCTGTAGTCCCCACATGCTTTAAAACATCCACCATTGTGCCTGTTCCAAAACAATCGAAAATAACTTGTTTAAATGACTGGCGTCCTGTTGCTCTGACCCCCATCATCAGCAAATGTTTTGAGAGACTAATCAGAGATTACATCTGCTCTGTATTACCACTCAATCTTGACCCGCTGCAGTTTGCTTACCGTAACAACCGCTCCACTGATGATGCCATTGCATCTACAATACACACTGCTCTCTCCCACCTGGAAAAAAAGAACACTTATGTGAGAATGCTGTTTGTAGACTACAGCTCAGCATTCAACACCATAGTGCCCTCCAAGCTAGATGAGAAACTCCGGGCTCTGGGCTTAAACAGCTCGCTGTGCAGCTGGATCCTGGACTTCCTGTCAAGCAGACGCCAGGTGGTTAGAATAGGCAGCAACATCTCCTCATCACTGACCCTCAACACTGGAGCCCCGCAGGGCTGTGTTCTCAGCCCACTACTGTATTCCCTGTACACACATGACTGTGTGGCAACACATAACTCCAATGCCATCATTAAGTTTGCTGATGACACGACGGTGGTAGGTCTGATCACTGACAATGATGAAACAGCCTACAGAGAGGAGGTGCACACTCTGACACACTGGTGTCAGGAGCACAACCTCTCCCTCAACGTCAGTAAGACAAAGGAGCTTGTGGTGGACTTCAGAAGAAAAGACAGAGAACACAGTCCCATCACCATCAATGGGGCACCAGTGGAGAGAGTCAGCAGCTTCAAGTTCCTGGGTGTCCACATCACTGAGGAACTCACATGGTCCGTCCACACTGAAGTCGTTGTGAAGAAGGCTCATCAGCGCCTTTTCTTCCTGAGACGGCTGAGGAAGTTTGGAATGAACCGCCACATCCTCACACGGTTCTACACCTGCACTGTGGAGAGCATCCTGACTGGCTGCATCTCCGCCTGGTACGGCAATAGCACTGCCCACAACCGCAAAGCACTGCAAAGGGTGGTGCGAACTGCCAAACACATCATCGGAGGTGAGCTTCCCTCCCTCCAGGAAATATATACAAGGCGGTGTGTGAAAAAAGCTCGGAGGATCATCAGAGACTCCAGCCACCCGAGCCATGGGCTGTTCTCACTGCTACCATCAGGTAGGCGGTATCGCAGCATCAGGACACGCACCAGCCGACTCCATGATAGCTTCTTCCCCCAAGCAATCAGACTTCTGAACTCTTGATCTCCCACGATCAAAATACATCATCCCTGCACTTTATTACTCTTTTATCTCACACCGGACTGTCATAAATTATATTACTGTCATTATATTATGTCTCTCTTAACAACTGACTATCAACCGACAGCCTGAATGTCAATACAGTACAATACTGTACATTCTATATATATACTTTTTTCATATATATTTTAATTTTTAAGGTCCTGAGTGAGTTTTTTTTTGTTTTTTTTTTGTTTTTTTTAAATCTGACACTGCACAAAAAAAATAATAATGCATCAAAATGATGTTGTTAATTGTTGACATATCCCAGACTGTGATGATCCAAAAAAAAAAAATTTCACCTTAGCATTTAGTCTATGGAAAATAATTTTTATTTATTTTTTATTTATTTTTTTAATGAAAATTCTATGGTTATAGTGTACTGTTGTATACCTACTGTACATCTCCGAGATGTCTGTTTAATATATTTTTTTTTTTCTGGAAAGCATCACATTCTAATTAACATCTGCTAAACATCTTAAAAACATCAGATTTACAAACATTCTAAATCATAAACATCTCAAAGACATCTGCTGAATGTCTTATTGACATCCGAGAGGAAACATCTTATTGCAGATGAGCAAACAACCTAAAAAATACATCTTCCAGATGTAAATGCACACCAGATAGATGTCTGGGTGATGTAGGTGATACATCATCCCTATCAGGAATTAGTGCGATTTTCCCAACAAATTGCATGGTTTGAGGTGTCATTCATGTCCGTTGCACAAAATGCGCAGGATGAGCAATACCGTAGCAATAGTGGTGCTCTTTTTAGCAATCACTCTTTTAAATATCTCTTTTTAAATGCACCAGTCAACTTAGGGGGCTTTCACACTGGCTGTTTAGTTCAAAACACAGCACGGTTCGCATGAAAAATAGGTAATGTGAAAGCTGTCATGCGGACCGGGGAGCGCACTGTGGTACTGAACCCGAGACTACCTGTAGGAGGTGGTCTGTGTTCGGTTGCAATGGAACTGTAGCGCGATTCACGTGAATGTGAAAGCAACTCGGACTCGGGTGCGCACTCGTTCAGGAAGTAAAGTAACCTGCGCATGCGTTTTAGCCGATGACGACATCATTAGTTTCGACAACACACGAGGATCCACACATTCCTGAAAGTCCCAAAAATGTAATGACACCACAATGACATACAAGTACAATCAACACTATAAATACTGTCTGTCTCTCTGTCTATCTATACACCTTATAAATACTATATATAAATACTAATATAGGGTATAATAGGAGATGACAGTGGCGATAACTTCACCTTGGACACGAGCGTAAGCGTGCAGTGTAAACAAAGATGCAAATGAGTTCCTTGCAATCAGCTGTCTCCTCAAAAAACACCATTTGCGAGCAGCAGCAAGCCGCCTTCCCCCAGACATCTGATGAGTGCATGAAGCGCACATATACGCATGTTCATTAACTATGCAAACATAATAAACTAACATGACTTAATGTTAATATGTTTTCGGACTCTTAAAAATGTATTTGTAATAATGTTGAAATAAAGTTTAGCCAAAATAAATAAATGATGTAAAGGTATTGTTCATTGTTTGTTTATGTTAACTATTTGTGACATCTAATGAGTATGAAAATTTGCGTAAACTAATAACCTTATTGTGAAGTGTTACCTAAGACTACATCCACATTAATCCAGTTAAATTTAAAAAACGTGTTTTCGTTTTGGAAATGCCCTTCATCCACACTGCCGTTTTCAAACGTTTTCTGGAAGTTCCATGTCCACACTGAAATGTCTGAAAACGCTTAAATCACCTTACTGCGCATGCAAAAAAAACTTTCATCATTTCTATGTACGGTTTGAAATGCAATTGTCCTCGTGTTCCGCCGCCGGACAACAATTCCAAGGAAACTTCCCGTCACCTTTGAAGGAATGTTACGTGAAAGTTGTACAAAGTAACATTTATTTTTAACAATGCTATCAAAGTGGAAAGTAGGCACAACAACACGGGCCACCAGCTTGATTGTTTTGGGTTGAATGGATCACATGACTTGGTCACATGACAACCCTTACGAAAATCGAGAGTGCATGGCAAATTCGCCACTGATAGTTTTCACATGCAAATGAGTTTTGTGGCAAATTTGCGGCAAATTGTCCGTTGTTGCCAAAGGTTTGCCGGAGGTTCACCACTACCAAGAAAAAGCTGCAAACTTCCATATTTGCAGCAAATCAAAGGCTCATTTGCATGTGAAAATAAGTAGTTTGCGGCAAGTTTAGATTTTTTGTAAGGGAATAAACACAGCATAGTTTTCGAATCTCTGTTTTCCCTACAACGCAATGATGGCATTTTCAAATTTATCCACTTGGAATTAAAAAGCAGCATTTTCGATTAACAAAAACAGTGTCTCATTGTGGACGAAAATGTCTCGAAATTAATGCGTTTTTAAACAAAAGCATATTAGTGTGGATGTGGCCTAAAATTTAACCCTTGTGCGTCATTTTAAAAAAGTCACTCAGAGGTCCTTAGAGGAAAAAAATGTCCGTGTCAAAAAAAGCCATAATAATACTATATATATTCATATTATTTTCCACTTTCACTGACTTTTAGCTGCATCATTTATTCAGTTGGCTTGTAGTGCTCTATAATACAGCAAACAGAGAATAGGGAAAAAGCATGTATTTGCTCCATAGGCTAAACATGAGAAGAATGGCGCCATCAGGCAGCATTCTAACTGAAATGGAACCTCATAAGTGACTGATTTGGAACACAAGAGACGCAACACACAATTGATTTCAATCGAGTTTGACGTTAGCATGTTGTTTAGCTAATGATACTCTAATATGCATAAAAAGGCATTGCACCACAATTATTGCATAAATAGTAAATTTTTATGTAAGTTTAAACTATTTTTCTTGTTGAAAAATGGCGCTACTCAATTGCATAATGCATAGCTTGTGTCAGCACTCTGCAGGCTAACGTGACCAGATTTCTGAAATGAAAAATGGGGACATTTCTAGTTCAGTGGTAAATATGTAATTGAAATTTCACGTTACTTATCTATGAATTAAAAAAGGGGGACAATTCGGATGTGATGTATTTTGACCATGGTGAATGTAGTAATGTGATGAACTATAGTATATCATACTCTGTTGAATATGGCTCAATGAAATTGAAATACGGAGGTAAAGTTGATCATTTTTAATTGTCTTCTGTTACATGATTTCATTCTTTTCTACACTGTACAGTAGATGACATTGTGGCATAAACGTGAACTTATCAAACATATATAAACTATGGTTGAATATAGGAACTATTGCAGCTGAATCCACAACACAGGGATAACTGCCCTTTACTATCTTCTTACTCTCTTCTCTTCTTTTCCTTCATCTTTACCTGGCACTTTCCTAAAAGTAAGACGGTGGGCTGCTAACTTGCTTGCTTGCAAACTGGCAGAGAAATTTCAAAAGAAATGAGCTCACTTGACTACCATTTCCCTCAGTATTACAACTGAAATCATATGAAATACTTACTGTATGTACTACATCAGGGCCTGAAATTCATTTCTGAATGGCTGATTGCCCCCCTTAGATGCCTCAAATTGTTGGGGATTTTTTCCGCTATGTAGTCTTGACACAAAGATATTCAATATTGTATAATAATAATTAGTATTCTTATTTTAAATGCATTAATTTGACATGATACATAACAATATAACATCTTTATAACTTAGATAGTATGTGGCTCACCTCAAAGCTGATGATGATGATTAATGGCAAAACTGGCACGAACAAGTAATCAGTGAAGGAAGACGAATGACTTAAAGCTGCTACAGCGAGCAGCCCCCTCTGTTGGTCAAAATAAACAGCACACCGTAAACCTTGTTGCTGGTAGTCTTCAATTTGGGCTTTCTTGCCATGAATTTTCACTTTGCGGACTGTTTTGAAAGTGCAGTAAAAACGGGGACATTTCCGGGGACAGCTCCAGTCAGGGACAGACCGTCAAAAACCAGGACTGTCCCCGGAAAACGGGGACGACTGGTCACACTACAGCAGGCTAGTGCGTCTGTGTAAAATTATGTAATGGTTGAATTTTGGAAGCTGGGCCTTGTTGTAGTTTACTGAATACATGGACAAGAGAAGCAGCACACAATTGATTTCAGTCAAGTTTGGCATTAGCATGTTGCTAAGCTAATGACAAGATACTCTTATATGCATAAAAATCACATTGCACTACAAATATTTCATAAGTAGTCTATTTTTATTTAGATACAATTTTTATCAATACTTTTCAGTATTTCATTAAATATATGCAGTCTCTCGCTTCCATTTGGTATCTTGGATGATCGCAGTGCATTCTGTGATTGTCTCTTTGAACGATACATGCAAAGTTGGCCAAACGAGATATCTTAGAAAGCTGGCTATATTTTAGAACAGCCCTAGGCAGCTCACAAGGTTTTGGGACAGAACTACCATCACGGGTGTTTGTCTCAGCATCTGTACTCTGATAAAAAAAATTTAACATCCACACAATTGTTTGAAAGTCGATCTTTTTCTCATTTGAAGCCCTGTGACCCATTTAAAGACGATTAAAATATTAAATATGAATAACTCTGCTAATCTCACTACAGCGCTAAGCCTTTCAGAGACAATGTCACATCAAATCTCTGCATATAATGGACTGTCATTCAAAACTACTTCTAATGTCACTTCCTGTCCTTTTAATCTGCACTTTTAAGATGTTAAAGACGGACCCACCCTGGTGTGAGAGTTAATCATGGTTATGTAATCTGCATTAAAAGCCATTATGCTCTGACCAACAGTTTAGCAAGCAGTATCTCAGATCACACACAATGCACCTCTATTTTAACTTGTGAGGATTTTTTTTCACCCTTGGTTCGTTCTCAATTGCGTAATGCACAGCTTGTGTCAGCCCTCCCTGCAGGCTAGGGTGCCCACGTAACCCGGTGCAAGACAAACGGAGTTAAAAAATGATGTGATGAATTAATTTCAGGAGCTGGGTCTTGCAAACATTTGAATGAACATAAATGATTCACATTGAATCGATTAATAATTAAAGGAGCTGAAAGAATAGGCTCTGTGTGTGGGTTTGACTGTGGACATAGAGATAAATATTTAAAAAGCTAATGGCTTTCATAACTGTTGAAAAGATGTGGTAGATAAAGATGCTTTGTGTACTCTGAATATCCAGGAAGAGCTTGTTTATTTTTGCGCACTAGAACGAGCTGACTAATAACCCCACAACATTAGCTCTGTTCCATAGCCTAGTGAGCTGCCTAAGTAGGCAGCATTTTAGGCATTATGGGCGCAGTCCCAACACAAAAGTTATTCCTGATACAAAGCCTTCTTAGATATCATCTTTTGTCCAAATTCAAAGGCAGCATCACATGCATCCTTTGCAGAAAAGTTAATCCCAAAATGCATTGCGACAAACTTGCAAAATTAAGTCTAATTGAAAATGTTGGACAAGTCGAGAAATGTTGATCGTAAACTTAAAATGTATTCAACATGAAGACAATGATTAAACAAATGTTCAGTCTAATAAAAAAATTACTATTTTACACAATATTTATGTGTCCTTTGTTGTTTTTTACGCTTGGAGTGTCATTAGCTTAGCAACATGCTAATGTCTGTGGTATTGCTAAACAGTGTCGAGTCTCCTGTTCATTTCAAGTGAAGCACACAAGTTGCTGCCTATGTAGAGCATTTTAAATCACTCATTTAGAAGGTTAAATTTCAGTAACGTTTGCATGTAGCTAGCTTATGACAAGACAATCTAATATGCGTAAAAAATGCATTGCACCACAAATATTTCGTAAATAGTCTATTTTTATTAAGCTTTAAACTATTATTTTCTTGTCAGTGTTGTGGTAAACTGTGTCCAAGAATACAAGATGTTTTTGTAATAATGAAGCAGCTAAACGTGGAGGTAAATGTTGCTTTTACGATTGAACACACTTGCTGCGTTGCTCGTATGATGCTAAGCTAACGACAAGATACTCTAATATGCATAAAAAATAAATAGCACAGCAAATATGGCATAAATAGTCTAATTTTATTTAGGTTTAAACTATTTTTTTTTTCAGTGTGTTGTGGTTTAATGTAAAAATGGTGGTACGTGGTAACATCTGTGGAATAAAGTTGAGTCTGTTGCATGAAGCACGTGAGTTGCTACCTATGTAGAGCATTTCAAATCACTTATTTAGAAGGTTCAGTTTCAGTAAGGATGTTGTCTTAAAAGGTAGTTGCCTGTGTAGGCAATATACAGCAAGGCAGGTCACTAGCTAATGTGTTGTTCTGTATGCATTTGTGAAACATTGAAGGTTTGTTTCAACCCAAACATGTTCTTGACTTTAGATACAAGTAGATTTTGCTTGCCCTTATTCGAGACGTAACCAAGATGTTGATTGCTTTCTCAGACCGGAATTTTCCATCAGGTTCATCTGCAGTGGGCGGAGCCGTATGTGATATTTTTGCAAGTGTTAGTGTGGAGTTTATCATTTGAGAACAGTACTGTTGTTATGTTTGAACAGTATTTTTTGTTTTTGTTTTTACTGCCGTGGGTACGAGCGAGGTTTGGATAAAGGTCAAATGGACATGGATTTGCGTTGTTGTCTGAGACAAACATCATAAATGCAAAATTCTCCTGCTAGTTCTGTGTAGACTTGTTTTGGCTGTGTTCAAAATGGCAAACTACCATACTATTTGTAGCATTTCTGCAGTATAAACAGTATGTGTAATGCATACAAAATTTGGAATTTCTGGAAAACCGGGATGACATACTACAGTAGGCAATTTGCCAAAATGTGCTGTATAAAACCAGAGCACACTGCGCTGTATACTGTATCCCACAATGCAGTGTACTTGTCTTGACCCCTTAAAAGAGTTGACTCATTCAATCGGTCTGCTAAATGTCAGAACATTTATACACAAAATTGGATAAAATACAAAAGTAGAAAATAAAACATAAATTTTCGACCCCTTTATATTAGGTGTCTTTAACTACAATGTACTTAAGCATTTGATACAATATACTTATTATGTCAATAAGTGTTGTTACATTTAAAGTACCAGCATTTAATTACATCTGTAGTTACACTGTTAACCTTTCACTTAACATTAACCTAACCCTTACCCTTAAACCTAACCTACCCCTTACCCTTAACCCTAACCCCTAAACTACCCCTTACCCTTACCCCTAACCTACCCCTCACCCCTAACCCCTAACCTACCCCTTACCCTTACCCGTAACCCCTAACCTACCCCTTACCCCTAACCCCTAACCTACCCCTTACCCTTAACCCTAACCCGTAACCTACCCCTTACCCCTAACCGCTAACCTATCCCTTACCCTTAACCCCAACCAATAACCTACCCCTTACCCCTAACCCCTAACCTACCCCTTACACTTACCCCTAACCCCTAACCTACCCCTTACTCTTACCCCTAACCCCTAACCTACCCCTTACCCCTAACCCCTAACCTACCCCTTACCCTTAACCCCAACCCCTAACCTACCCCTTAACCCTAACTTACCCCTTACCCCTAACCCCTAACCTACCCCTTACCCCTAACCCCTAACCTACACCTTACCCCAACCCCTAACCTACCCCTTACCCTTAACCCCTTAACCCTAACCTACCCCTTACCCCTAACCCTAACCCCTAACCTACCCCTTACCCTTAACCCCTTAACCCTAACCTACCCCTTAACCCTAACCTACCCCTTACCCCTAACCCTAACCCCTAACCTACCCCTTACCCTTACCCCTAACCCCTAACCTACCCCTTACCCTTAACCCCAACCTACCCCTTACCCTGAACCCTAACCCGTACCTCAATTTCAGTTGCAGCAAATGTGAATGTTGTGAGAATTTTTCAGAACAATGTTGTATTGAATGCATTTTAATGTTAGTACAAAGTAGTTTAAGATACGTAATATAAAGTGGGAACTTTATTTTCAAGATGATAACTGGATGCCACTTGCTGAAATAAACATTCAACATAGTAAGGTCACGTGACAATGTTTCATACTGCTGTTTAAAATGTTTATCATTGCATACTAGGCATGGGACGATATGGTTATCTCACAATTCTGTTCGATATATACGATATGAGGTCCTCAACTCGATATAATCTTGATTCCATATACATTTTTTTTTTATTTTCTTAAAAATTGTGTAATGAGTAAAATGCAAATTATAATCTCTCATAAAATTTTGTTTTTTAATACACAATATAAATGCTCAAAGTTTAAATAATAAGAGTTGCTCGTATACCTTTCTCTATAAGAAAAGATCACAAACAAATAAGCTTTCAAAAATAGTGCACTACATTCAGGCTGATCAGGTGCAGAACAAGCAACAGAACTGAACAAAATGTTTGTCATCAAACATCCTACATTATATTAATTAATATTATACAGTATAATGAAATATGAGCTATCACTGTTTGAAATAATGTGTACAATTTACAAGTAATAACATTGAGTTTACATACATTTGTATAAGAAATGCAAAAAAGCTTACTGTCACTTTAAGAGTTCAACGAGCGGCTCACAGTGTTCCAGTTCAGCGAGCATCAACGAGATTAAAATGTATATTTCTTTTTACTTTTTTATCTGACTGTAAAGAACAGAAAGGATATTAAGACACATTATTCAATGAAAGTGGAGTTGCCTCATCTTTGATGGACACACATTACATGGAGGAAATGATCCGCTTTGAAGCACTTTTCATCAAAACAAGGTGATTGTCCAGATATTTCAGTACTTACATTTCTAAAAGCAAATTTCGAAATATCAAGTTATGCCACGATATGGTCCTTAATATTTTTGGTTCGCGATATATCGAAATCCTATATATCATCCCATCCCTATTGCACACTGCATACTGTTTCATATACTTTTAAAAAACAGTAGGCAGTATATACTGTGCAGCATGCAGAAAGCAGTACACTAGAATTCCATTCCAAACATAGCCTATGATTGGATCCTTTAACTGTGGCACATTACCCAGAATGCATCTGATTTAAGAGAAGGTCACCACTGTCAGCGAAAGTTTGTAATTTATGAGTCCTTATGAGCACGTCACATTTCTGACATGGTCACTTTGGTTGCACTTTGCGCTTAATTTCTGGATTCAGTTGTGCAGAATCTGTTAAATGCATTTTTTTATTACAGTATTAGCATCTCTTTGATCGCTGTTCCTGGGTGACATGTTTTTAGGATTCTCTTGAAGGTGTTTTGGCATAAATTATGCTGAGCTGCGAAATTAAACTGCACAGTTAATTCCCATCTAATCAGACTGGGGAATGGCGCGAGTAAAACAAGACCCCAATGTTTATTAATGTTAAGGATCACGTTCACAAACGGCCAAACTGTTCCCGCCACAGCGGGCCCCACACAGACCAGTGCAACCCAGCGCCTCACCCCAAACTGGGTCAGGGCCAACATCACACCACGACAGGACTCTCCTAGACAACCACCTGCCACACCATGTGACTTCTGACATGATCTAACAACAATGTCACCTCCAAAGTTGTGTTGCATTGGGTCCCGCCCTTAAATAAAGAATGTCAGTGTGGAAGAGAAGGGCAGGCAAAAAGATAAACATAATCTGACTGATTGAAACTGTTATCATCCTAATGCCTTCAAATGTGTTGTTTGAGGTTTGTGTCAGAATTGGTGCTGTTGTTTGTTTTCCACACGAGCCTTTCAGGTATGCGGCGTTTCGATAATAGATGCAGTCTTTGGAAATGAGTGTGATCTTGGCACGTCCACGCACTCCAGGGATGACGGATCTTAAGCCACACATCTTACCAGGAAAACCTTTTCAGGCCATTGACCTGTTCTTGCTAGCCATTTTCTGTTTGGGACCTTTATGGGCGGCTGAATGGGGCCAATCTGTAAATGTTAAAATCATCACTGTTTCAAAGGTATAGACACAAAACGTAAACAACATGTGTGTTAACATGATTTTAATGTGATAAAATCACTTACTAAACTTTTCTGAGTAAAGTTATCTCCAATTTTACAATGCCGTAAACCCTGTAATCCCACAAAGATGTTGATTTCAACAACAATACAGCTCAAATAATACACAATTTTTAACAGAAGAATTCATATGAGTGCTCTTATAAAATTATAAGCTTCAGATTTCTGACTTTAAACCCTCCAAAATTTGGCCCCATTCACTTCTATTGTAAGTGCCTCAAAGTAACCTTGATTTTTAGATTTTTTTGAAGAAAAGGAGGGACAAGTCGAAATACATTTTTGTCTCAAATGCTGTCGATTGAGCTTAACTTCTATTGAACATGGAACATTCCATTGAACCTGTTTGGAACATCATTTATTTATTTGCTTCATGTTTGCAGTTAGCTTACATGAGACACAATATGATTATCATTCTTTGTATATGGTAAGGGTTGCTGTTGCTTGTCAAATAGATGCGTGAGGAGTATTCACTTAATCAAAGTGCAAGCCTATCGTCATCATCCTCGCTAATCATTGCGTAGTCATCATTAGTCGTTTGTTTGGGATTAGAACTAGGCCTATTTAAACTCTATTCTTGAGGTTTGACGCTGGACATTTAGTGAACACACGTTTTTATGTGTTCAGAAATCCTGTTGATACAGCTCTTCACCTGCTCCTTAAATCCTCTCTGTCTGTGCGTGCGTGATCAGTCAGCGAGATGAGACACAAGACAGGTTGAGTACAGAAGCTGACCCGGTCGCCCAACCTGCTGATAACGAGGGGTTAAGTGTGTGTGTGTGTGTGTGTTTGCTTTAGCGATGTCAGTTGGTTATGCAGTAGTTGGGGGGAGAGAGACAGAAGATTTGTCATTCGGTGTTCATGTTGGCACACATGTGGCTCCTCCTCTAGGGCTGCACCACTACAGTTACTGCGTCTCACACACATAATGGGTTTGTTTTACATTCCTGAGGAGCTCATGCACTGCTCAGGAATGCTCAGGAGGACACACGCACACACACACACACACACACACACACACACACTAAAGCAGTATTCCCCAGCCACCTATAGCTGCTGTTGGCAAGTAATATTTTCTTGTTTTAAGCATAAATGTAATAGAATTTTGTGAGGTTTATGCGTAGAACAAGAACTAATTATTTGCCAATTCAAAGGCATAGTTCACCCAAAAATGAAATTTCTGTCCTAACTTACTTGCCATTTACATTAAAGTAATATTAAAATAGTCTATGTGACTAACCTCTTAAAATTGGGTCTGTGACTTCAGAAGACTTGGGATTATATGTAGTGTATGGACTACATTTATGATACTTCTGTTTAGGGGTGGGCGACACGGCTAAAATCTTATATCACAATATGAATAACGATATATATCACAATATAGTAAACATTTTCTGGTAAATCAACAAAAATGGTTTTATATATTAAATAACCATTTTGTAATGTCTATTTTTGGATAATCCAGTCCGTTAACTAAATACTTTATATAAAATTTTATAATTTTCTCTTTATTTGGAACTTGACAAACATAGTAAAAAAACAAACACTCAACTTGGTTTTAAATCAACCTTACCATAACCTCGTGCGACCCCCGCGGCCTCATGCGTGGACATTGTATTTTGGCTTCGCTATACGCAACGCATAACTTAAATGAATAAAAACCAATTAAATACTGTTCACAAGACTCTAGACTGTCATTTAAGGGTTAAACTTCTGCCGCACCGAGTCACGTGACACAACAACATGACGTTGATTTCTGTGAAGCACTCCTACGGACACAGCGCCAACAAAAGTGTCTCTGGTAATAAACCTCTTTAAGTTTTTCCATTGAAACCTGTTTGGTTGTAAAGAGGAGAGTCTCTAGTTTCATTTGATATGCCACTTTAAATAATCTGTTCATTTTTCACGCATCAGCGCCCTGATAAACATGATGTCCACATATGTGTACACCGGCACCAAATTTCCTCAAAAGTAGAAAAAACATGTTATTCTGAATAACTTTCAACATTAACACATCTGTGGGTCATTTCACTTCATTTTAATATACATTTTGTTCTATTTTATTTTGTTATCACTGTACAATATGGTTCTATTCATTAACATTAGTAAATGCATTAATATATATTCACTGTACATTATCACATTGAGAATAAATGGGTTCATCCAAAAGCTGAAAATGTTGCTTTCAGAGGCTTTATATGGAGTTAGGATGAAAATAAGGTGCATTTCTAACTGTTCTGAGACCAGTGCAGACAAACAGCACACTGGAGGTTAAGTTATTCACTAAATAGGGAGCAAGGGAGCATCCTATAGCTCTCTATGCAGCTAAGTGCATTCACTCCTAAAATCTGATCAAAAGTTCAGATTCAGGCTGCAGATGATGTTTGGATCACTCAACATGTTTGGCAGACATGGGACAATGATAATCAGAAATTTTCTGATCGTCCGCCAACTCCGCCTTGGCCTCAGAATCATCCTCCGGATCCTTCCTGGTCTGCTTGGCCCTGCCGCCCTTCCCATCCATCTTTGGGCATCAGGAGCCGCCCATTAAAGGGTGGGGGTTCTGTCACGAACTGCCTTGTGTTTTTCCCTCACCTTCAGTTCTGTTCAGTGACTGTTTAGTTTTCCCCTTGTTCATGGACTTCATTTCCCAGTATGCAACTGTTTGATTTCACTCACCTGCCCTCCATCTTCCACAGCTGTTCCCTGTTCCCTCATTATTCATTTGTGTATAAATACCCTCTTGTTTCGTTCACTCATGGTCGGTTCTTGTCAGTTTGTTGTAGTTAGCACGTAGTGTTCTTAGCCAGCATACTGCTGTTATGTTTGATTTCCCTTTTGCTCCAGTGTTTTATGTTCATCATTGTTCCTTCTTCATCTTCTGAGTTCCTTAATAAATATTCTGCATTTGGATCCCCACTCTCTCGTCTCGTCCTTCCTAGCAGCGTAACAGTTGTTGACCAGTATTGTTATTATTATACGCACACGACACTCACGTGAAACACAGATGTGCGTGTCAGATGAGAGGCATATTTAGCACTATTGAAGCACTGAATACAAGGTGAATGTCATTGAATTCGCTGAAACTTTCAATGCTGGATTGAGTCTCACGTGAAGTCTTGCCCACTGATAGATACGCAAATGCCACGCACATTGATATTTACATATCGCAATATACACTATATAGCAAAATCTCTATCGATTGACCTGTTATATCGTGTATAAGAGATAAATATCGTCATATCGCCCAGCCCTTCTTTTGTTCCCTTTTTTAGTCATTTTAGAGCTTGATAGATTTCATTATATGGAAAAGAGTGGCTAGGATATTGTGTCATATGAGGGTAGGGCTGCACAATTATGACAAAAATCATAATTGATGATTATTTCCCTTGATATTGTAATTGCTATTAATTTTGATTAATAGATTTTACATTAAAATACTTATTTTGTGTGATTACAATACCATATTCTTTATGTATTTCATTAAAATATCATTTTATTTATGTAGGCTACGCATCCAAAACAAGCAGACCTACACCCCTAAATCAAGACAGAAAGCTTTAACACAACAGGAGCAGACCTAGATAAAATGATAGTTTTTGGTGATTACTTGTGTAGCCTTAAATGAACAGTTCCTTCTCACGTAAATTTATCTTGTTTTAAGGATGTTTATATGTTTTGACTGAAGAACAATACAAAAATGCTGACTGAGAAAATGATGCAGTGAACACTGTCTTGGGTCGTGAAATCTGATTGGTTCCCGCAGTTAATGAGGTCATAGAGAGACAGATAGAAACAGATGTTGTGTTTGGATTGAGGTGTCTCACAGGCAGACATAGACATTTACACACTCCATCACCTCCGTTTGAGTGTATCACATCTTTGACCTGACGACTCAATCACATGAGCTATTATTAGGTCACACCATATACAGTATAAGAGAAGGTGGTTAGGAAAGAGGCTAAGTGGTTGCTAAGATGTTTTTGCCTGTTTGATCATCCGCTAGGTGAAATGTGTAAGTATTACTAACAAGCATGAGGAGGCAAAGTAAAAGCTCCCTGTAAGTTTGTTCTCGGCATCTGAACACAATGTTCTTATTTGTCATCCTGGTGTGATTTACACATACATGGTACTCGTGTAATGAAGGTTGTTAATCATTCTGTTAACACCAAAACACACTGAATGTTTGTGTCTGACCTGAGTTATGAAATACGTGTTCACAGGTGGAAACTTGGCATTGCGACGTAGTCTAAATACTTTGCATTGGGGCACTGGAGTTGATTAGTCTCGGATGTGTGACTTATTTGAAATTTGGCTCAGAGCATCTTTAGATTAGTTGGAATGTGAGTGTCATCTGAATTCAACCAGTGATCATACTGGCCTGATCTCCATGTGGGCCTTGTGAGCCTTCGATTAGTAAACCGACCCATGTAGTCCCCAATTTCCCTGCAGCAATGCCATTTCGGTTCTCCCAGGATGAGTGGATGGATGTAGGGCAGGTGTGGGAGGGGGTTTTACACCAGCACATACAGATTTAAAACCTGAAACCTACACTGCAGTACGCTTGACCCATGAAACCAAGCCACTTGTAATCTGTGCTACGAGCCAACCGTACTGTGTTGTGTTTATGTGTGTTTTAGCAGAGTGGCAATATGCCAAAACATGCCATTTCAAGCTCTCACATACAGTACTTTCAGGCATACATGTCAAGGGTCGTATGAACAATTTTGGTGGCACATTCTCTGTTTTAAATATCTAGTTCCCACAGACCAACTTATTTGAGATACCATTTGGAAGCTTGAAAAATATACTTTTCAGAAACACCAGTTATTCTAGCATTTAGCCTAAAACATTCATTAATATAAAAATGTTTATTTTATAGGGATGGGACGACATGTTATCTCACTATTCGGTTCAATATACGATATGAGGTTCACGATTCAATATAATCTCGATTCGATATAATAACATTTAAATGACAAAATATTACAGATTGTTTTATGTTTGAGCAAAATGCTCATTATAATCTCTCATCATATGTAAGTTCTTTAATACACAATGTAAATGCTCAAAGTTTAAATAATAAGAGTTGCTCGTATACCTTTCTCTATAAGAAAAGATCACAAACAAATAAGCTTTCAAAAATAGTGCGCTACATTCAGGCTGATCAGGTGCAGAACAAGCAACAGAACTGAACTTTAAAGTGTATATTTATATTTTAATCAATTGTTTGTCATCATTATTATAATCAAAATATAACTTTGTAAAAATACAAAAATTCTACATTATATTAATTTATATTATATCATGAAATTGCATATACAGTATAATAATGATATGAGCTATCACTGTTTGAAATAATGTGTACAATTTACAAGTAATAACATTGAGTTTACATACATTTGTATAAGAAATGCTGGACCCACTTTATATTAGGTGGCCTTAACTACTATGTACTTAACCATTTGATACAATGTACTTATTAGGTACATTCATGTTGTTGCATTGTAATTACATTTAAAGTACTTGCATTTAATTACAGTTGTAGTTACACTGTTATCTTTACCCCTAACCCATCCCTTAGCCCAAAACCTAACTCTAACCCCTAATCCTAACCCTACCCGTACTCCTAAACCTACCCATACCTCAACCTGTCACTTTAAGAGTTCAACGAGCGGCTCACAGTTTTCCGGTTCAGCGAAAATCAACGAGAATCTCACGGTTTCTTTAGCGCATCCATGCCACGTGAGATTAAAATGAATATTTATTTTTACTTTTTTATCTGACTGTAAAGAACAGAAAGGATATTAAGACATATTATTCAATGAAAGTGGAGTCGCCTCATCTTTGATGGACACACATTACACGGAGGAAACGATCTGCTTTGAAGCACTTTCCATCAAAACAAGGTGATTTTCCAGATATTCCAGTACTTACATTTCTAAAAGCTAAATTCAAGCACTTTAAGGACCTTGTGTGAACCCTGTAAACAGTGTAGAAAAAAGTGCAGTCATGGTTACATCAAGCGACAGAGAGATTATGATGTTTGACAGGTCATTTAATTTATGATCACATGGACAGAAAACAATGTTGCAAATTTCGAAATATCAAGTTATGCCACGATATGGTTCGTAATTTTTTTGGTTTGCGGTATATAGAAATTTTATATGTAGTCCCAATCCTAGTATTTTTGTCAAAGACAACTTTTCTTCTCATCTGATGTTGACATCTTCTCTCCTCAGGAAGTTTACTTTCTGTTAGTTGCTCAGGCATGGCTTTGGTCATGAATATTAATTGCGTTATGTGACATTCATGGCAGACATTAGTAGGTGAGCGCTAGCCATAGTGGAGTTAACATTAACCGCTTGCATTTTCATTCATTTCATTCAGTATGAAAATTACGTGAGGTGAACTAAAAGTGAGTTAAATGTTCCCCAAACAGATGAGGTTTTTAAGGTTAATGCTCTATCGAGTTTTAAATCAACAAAACAAACCTCCCTACCCTAAACCTAACCGATAGTGTCAGAAAAAGCAAATGTGAGATGAGAAACACTATCACGTTATTTTGTGATGCTTCTACGACACTTTCGGCTCACATGTCAAATCGCGTCAAATCGCGTGCTCAAATCGATTTTATGAGACCAGGTTGGCCAAATAAACCGTTTTGCAGAGGTTTTGCTTGATCATAAAGTTGCCATTTTACATGGCTGACTGCAAAACAAACTTTCTTAATATATAAGGATTATCTCCCAAAAGGTTGGCAGGATAACTTCTTTAAATTCTTAAAGTGGAGAGGACATAATTATTATAATGTTTACTATGGCCCTTATTCACGTAAACAATGAATACACATCAATATAAAATCTGCTCTGCAACTCCATGCCACATTCTCACGCTCACACTGATATCGTTAGTTTTGTAACTGTAAACAATGTTATTCCTGTTTTGTTGTGCCTAGAAGTTTGTTGTGTAGTCAGTTAAATCTCTGCAAGGAATCGCCAACTGCAGTACTGAACAATATCTCCTCTTATCTATCTTCTCTGTGTTTATTCTCTCAGAGGGTTATTTCATCCCATGGCAGCAGTTAAATGTTACTCAATCTCTCATTGTTTATCCTCACGTTATTTTCCTCTACCATACACCATGACAGAATTCAAAATGTCCCATGTGGGCATTTTGGAGCTATGGGAGGCCATTCAAGCCACAGTGGGTCATAGAGACCTTTCCCGTTGTCTGTGTTTGTCTTGCATAACAGCGAGATGTCAGTCATGTTGAGGAGAGCTGCAGTGTGTCAGGCTAAAGTCACACTAATGAGTCTGAGAGATCGATCGCTAATTGCTGACTGTGAGGAAATGTGCCGTGTGTTTTACATGTTTGAAGAGGGTCATGTGAATCTAGGCGTCATGAGTTTGGACTTAACACATTAAAATAAGCTGCCGAATCAGATTTGTATACGTAGACACACCGCTAGACCCGGTAGTAGAAGTTTCCTGCTGCTAAAAACGATTGTAACCTTGAACTTTAAGAGGCATCTCGACACCTCTTGTTCTCACTTATGCGTGCCACGTCCCTCACCTGAAATGGGGATAGATGTTTACCTTGTAACACAAGTAGACGTGTCAGCTGTGTAAATCTGTGGTGTTCTGAGTGCTCATCTTGCCTTTCACAACAGTTTGCAGGTCAGTTGGACTAATGAGAGCTCATTTACAAAACTTGGTGAGCTGCCTACCAAGATTGCATTGCCTTCCAAGATACCTTGTTTTGGCCACAATCTTAGTCAATAAGGGTGGGTAAAAATATTGATTTGCCCATGCATCACAATCTTTGATTGGACAATCTCGATATCGATTCTTAAATACCAAGATCGATGTTTTACTCTATTAAATCGCTCGCATTAGCAACCAAATGTCATGCTATGTGTCTAAAAATGAATATATTTGGCAACTGGGTGGTAAGGTAAATGTTTAGATTTCACTCAGCAGTAATTGTGTAGTATAGAGGTGGGGAATATTCAGCAGTGAGATCCTTTCACTGCATGTTGAGAGTAAAAGTTGCTCCGTATAATGTGTGTCCAAAGACCAGATCCATGCAACCCATTTGTCATTTATTAATGTCTATTTTAATATTCTTTCTGTTCTCTACAGTGAGTTGTTGATCAAAAACAACAAAAAATAAATATTTAATTCTAATCACACGTAAGACAGATGAGATAAAGCCATTCGAGTCTCTCTCATCAATATGTGCTCACAGACGCTCTTTACGGAAATGCTGTCTTTATTGAAGAGACAGTACCAGTTTTTAACACGTGTTCAACAAATCAATATAAATACCTGTAAATAGTACAAATTATGTTATTATCCCTTTAAGCTCTAAAGGTGTTTTTAAAGATTTCCTGTTTCAGTAGCATACCCAAAATTAAAGGCTTATAACTCAACAAAAACAAAACAAAAGAACAAGGAGGGTCAAGTCTTTGGTATCATTGTAACGAAAACTTTTCAAATTGTTATGATATAGATTATGATACATTCTGAGACTCTCAGCCTAAGAAACTGCTGAATCACAAAAACATTTAGCCAAAAATTTACTTATTTGACATTGTATATCTCTGGGTGTAAATAAGGTGGTTCCGAAAAACTGCTTTTGTTTTGTTCCCAATCATGCCAACTGTATCTGAGAAAATGTTTGTATTTATACGACAAAGCAATCAAAAGTTACAGCATTACAAAAATAATTTATTATAGTGTCCAAAAGCCTCTCAAAACAAATAAAACATAATAATTGTACATAAGAACTAATTACACATGCAAACACAACAATGACTAAAGGTTTGCATAGCATGCAGACATGATTTTAGTAATGAGATTTCACAGAATGAGTTTCATTCTGTGTCATTTGAGCCATCATTGAGTCTGTGTCATGTATTTGGCGCCATCTCCTGGTGGCCATATGTAACATTGTGCTTTGTCTGGATTATCTAATGACCTCTGCAACTTATTACCTTGTGTGGGCTCATTTGAAAGATGATCACCTCCTCTAAGTCATGGTATGTGATATTTTATGTTCCGTTTATTTTCCATGAAAATGCGGCATATAAGCAACACCAACATAATTGTCAAAGAAATATACTTGGCTATTACTCACTATGTTTTTTGTCTTTGAGTAACACAAATATGCTGGTTGTATTCTACTCTTTGAGAGCTTTCCAACAACATATGACACTATTGGCTATTTGATCAGTTTGATGTTTTTATCGATTGCAATAATATGTACAGCGCAAATGTTTTTAAAATAAATTATCAAAACGGAACTCTTCTGATTTGTCTGCAAATTTCAAAGCACTTGTTCAGTTTTGATAATAATGCCTGCATGCATTGGAAAGTAGAGCTTCTAAGCTTTCAAACGTACCTATTTTGTGTTGGTGAAGACTGCAGTTAATAGTAGGTAATATTTTTTTTTCTCACTGGTGGGTCCAGCCGAGCTTAAAGGGTTAAACAATAACAATGTAACAAAATAATTATATATACAATATATTATCATATTTATTCATTAAATATATTGATTTGTTCACTTTTAAAAGCTAAAATGTCACCAAAATGATGAAAAACAAATAAAATATAATTAGTAAAATTTATATTTTCATAATGTACCTAGTTAGAAGGCCCCCACTATGATTAACAACATTAGCTGGGAGAGAATATATTTCATATATTAGCAAAAGGGACATTATAACTGAAATATACTCATATGAATCTACTGTATATCGAATCGAATTGAGAGCTTGTGAATCAGAATTGAATCGGGAAATCTTTATCAATACCTAGTCAACAGTATAAGTCAACAGCATCCCAACTAATTTTTGGTCTCCAGAATTTTCTGGGATAATGAATAATGATAATGAAATTAAGTCCCCCACTAATTTGAGAGCAGAACTGTGAAAATTATGAAGGCTAATATCAATACATGCTAACCCTAACCCTAATCTGACCTAACCATAAAGGCCAAAAGATACTTTGGATGTGCACGTTGCGGATCCCTTCATGCACAGATTCTGAAGTTAGAAACCTCTCACTGTGGGCACGCAAGACGGAAATAAGGCAGGCTGCTTTTGTCAGTGTGCGGGACACAACACTTTGTAGTAGCGGATTAGGACTTCACAAGCTTTTGGGAAAGTTTAAACCTCCGTGATCACAGGGATGGCGGCATGTTGTACCATCAACTAAAGGGGTTGCTGACGCTTCGTGTTAATATTTTATCAGTCAAAACCCAGTAATTACAGGTTAACAGAAACCCTGACACACACACACACACACACACACACAAATGGAAACAATGGGAGAGCGATTTGAAACCCATTTGGGCTTATTTGAATATCTCTCCTTATACATTAAATCATTGCAATTATTTAATTTCTATTCAATATTTCATGGTCACATTTCGTATAAAGTTGTTCACACTGGGCTTTCAGATATTTAAGACATTTCTGTGTGATTTTCTATAAAGCTGCTTTGAAATGATGAAAGGTGCTTTACAAATAAGCGATAAGTGATAAAGAAAAAAATATATAAGATATTTGGCTAATTTGACATCATTGCTGTCGGCCGTGAATCATGGAGACCTGACCGATTAACAGTTTAAAGGTTACAAATCCCACTGACAGATTGTCAATGGATAGTAAGCGAGTTCGGCCCATGTGATGTTGTTATGAAACAGTCTTTGCACAGGTGACATCCTCACTTCCACTCCATCACCTCAAAGGTCATTATCCATACATTAATACCTGATTCATATTTATTGATCCAGTCTCCCCTCGTCCCATTCCTCATTACCTCTGAAACAGCACAGTTGTTTTGGAAACTGCGTTTATTTTCAACAGGATCTCAAAGGGTTTTTTGTGTCTCCTGGATGTTAGTTTTCTCTCTGTGTGTAACAGTGTCGTCTGACACACTGATGAGAACATTTTCCACAGTGCCGCAGTGGAAATGAATCCAGCACCACCCACTCCAGGCCCCACTTACCTTCTCGCATGACAGGGCGGTTTTGGCGCAGAGGGTACATTTGCCAAACCCCCTGAGGAGAACGCCTTGAAGACACTTTCAAATAAAACCAGAGCCGTACTGTTGTGTCGCAGATGTTTTTGATTGTTGCTGATTCTGTAGTCAAAGGCTAATGTGGCCATTTACCTGCTTTGCTAATATATATCTTGATGCTAATAAACTCGACGCTGTGGTTGAAATGATGGTTGTTGAAATATTGGTGGCAGGGATTTTGTTTCTCAATCTCTCTCGTGCTGTGCTCTGATTGTAAATGATGGATGTAGGGTTGCCACCCGTCCTGTAAAATACAGGATTATCCCGTATTTAAAGATAAAATGATGCGTCCCCGATTGAATCAATTTTAAGCTAGTCAGATGGCGTCATGGTGAAATCGTTCCAGATCGGCAATTTAACATTGAACAGTGGGTAAGGGACCGCCTGAAATGTCATATAAGTCATATAAGCCATATAAGTGTCCCTAATTTTAAAACCTCAAAAGTGGCAACCTTAGATGGACGGTAAAGGACACCTCAGGCTCACTTGCGCTAATGCCGGGAGCATTAGCATTAGCACAGCGTCTTCCTGCATTCATGATGAAAGCTATTCATTCATATTTCTGCACATGTGACAGTGCATCTGCTTCAACGAACATCACCTCAACTCTCTAAAATCAGATTATGGTGGTAACTAGGTTGACCATGCTGGGGGGAGAAAACTAAATGCTTAAAACAACCTGGTCAGAATGGTTATGCTTGTCTGTTTTGATGGTTTGAGAGAAGTTTTGGGGCACTTGTTGGCTGGCAGTGTTTTTACACAGTTTTTTATTTTAGTCATAATTTTTGTCTTTTGACAAAAATGTCCTTTAAATTTAGTCAATATTTTATCATGTCATATTTTATTAATTTAAGTCAGTTTAACTCTGACTAAAATGGCATATAAATTTAGTCGACAAAAATTAATATTTTAGTTGGCAATAATGTGCAAAATGTATAAAAGACTACATTTTAACCAAATACTAAAATATTTTGAAAAATGTATAAACTACTTAAATATTTACACATCGTTCTAACATATTAAATATATATATATATATATATAGTATATTAGGGCTGTCAATCATTTAACATTTTTAATCAAATTAATTACATGGTATGCTGATTAATTAATCCAATTAATCGGAATTAATCGCATATATAAATATTTGCTTAGCCCCTCAAACAACAATAATTAAATAAATAATGATTAAATACTTATAAATAGGTTATATTTAAATCATTATAAATAAAATATATATTATAAAAAATAATAATATAGATAAGTAAAATGCATTATATCATTGTGGCACACGAGTAAATCATTAAAAAAGACGGTAACACTTTACAATAAGTTTTTATTTGTTAATATTAGTTAACATGAACTAACAATGCACAATACTTTTACAGCTTTTATTAATCTTAGTTAATGTTCATTTCAACATATACCAATACATTTCTCAAATCAAAAGTTGTGTTTGTTAACATTAGTAAATGCATTATGAACTAAGATGAATTACAATCAAAAATGGTATTTTTATTAACTAATATTAACAAAGAATAAATGCTGTAAACAATATATTGTTAGCTGTTTGTTCATGATACCTAATGCATTAACTAACATTAACAAATAGAACCTTATTGTAAAGTGACTAAAGCCAGAAAGTGACTTTAGTATGCAATATTTAGTTTATTTCCATATTATTGAACTTTTGTCATCTGCCTATCACTGGCCTACAGTTCACACAATCCATTTTGCAATTGAATTTGTCAATCAGTCTGAGATAGATTTATTATGAGGGCTTGTCTAAGGACACATCAATGCATACCTGCGTTAGACACTTTTGGAGCGTCTCGTTTGCGTCGCATCATAAACATACCGTTTTTAAGGTCGCTGTGTCAAGTTAAGCATAGTTTGAAGCTTAGAAAAACACGTGAGATCCCTGCGTTTGGATTTGTGCTCCATCAAGCTGTGTTTGTACGCAAGCATGTTCTCATCATGGTTTGTCTGCTGTCAGTAAGTGTGGTTTGTTCTCTGTATAAGCTGCTCGTTGTCTATACAGCTGAAGTTTCACTTACTGCCCCCTGGAGAAAACAGGAGGTACTTCAAGCTTGAATTGCTCATATGGAAGGAATATTCCTTATCACGGTTCGGGGACATAATTACATGCGTTATTTTTTTTAACGCTTTATTTTTTATATAATTAATCACACTGAATTAACGCATTAAATCGACAGCCTTAATATATATTATAATAATATATAATATAATATATATATATATATATATATATATATATATATATATATATATATTAGTGATGTCGATTTATCGCATTAATTTTGTGCGTTTAATTATATGAAAAATAATGCATTAAAAAAATGAACGCAATTAATCATCTCCGATATGTAGCTGAGCTGGGATGAGCTGGTATCTCGAGATGCATTTTTCAAAGTTTCAGACTTTGTTTAACTTGATACATTATCCTAAAATGAATAGAATGAGGTGCTGAAAACTATGATGCAATCAAAGTGAGACCCTCCAAAATGTTTGCCTCCGACTGACACATTAGTACATAGACTAACAATTAAAAGTAGAGCTAAATAAATAAATACAAATTGAGGGATGTACTGTAGGTAAATAATAGGGTTATGTTCATTGATATGGAAATAAAACAAACAATATTTTTACTTTTAAAAGACACTTTTTTTATTGTCTAAATGCTTTACTTGTCTGTTGCCAAAATATATGTATATATAATATAATTATTTTAATTATTTCATTCTAAATCACCTTTTATTAGGGGGCCTTTCACAGTAAATATTGATATGCGATAAATAGCATCTAGTGTAATTAATCTATCGGCACATCATGCAATTAATTCGATTTTAAATAATGTAATCAATTGACAGCCCTAATATACAGTATATATACTGTATTTATATATACACACAACAGTATATTCATACTGTTTGATTATGGTCATGATGCGTCTTTTTTGTCTCAACTTTGTTGTTATTATTAACACACAAAAAAAGAAATTTCGTGTAATTTAATTGACGAGATTAACACTGTCAGATGGTTAAACTGGGAGACAGGTTGGTATACAAGCTGGTGGGGCCAATGTGAACATAGACCATTTTGGTCAACCTGGTTAAAACTGGTAGTTAATCTGCAGGGAATCTGGTTGAGCTGGAATTTTGGTATTATGTATTATACCAAATAGCACACATACATCACCCAGACGTCTATTTGATGTGTTTGCTCATCTACAATACGTCTATAACATGTATGTCTCAGATGTCAGTAGATTTACATGTGCTATCTGGGATATTTTCATTTCTAACACAGAGATAGCAGGGTAGCCTAGCTTATCAGGCTTAGCTGTTAGCATGCTAACTGTAAGCTAACTGAAAACACAAAGAGAGAGACAGAGAGATTAGCTTAATTTGACCATTTCTTTTTTGTGTATGTCATGTGATATGTGCTATTATTTTGGAAAGACTTTAATGGACATATGTTCATGTTTAAGAGAACATCGCAATAGATCAACAAGAGATATTGTAGCATTTGTGATCAGGCACCAAATCGAATTTCAGGGGGAGGGGGAATGGGATTGGATTTGGTATGACACCAGGTGTCTAGTTATCTCTCGTCCAGTCATCTTTCTGCATGAGAACAGGGTAAGGATTAAGTAACCAGTCAGCTGCCAGTTTAGACCATTGCTCCGATGGCCCAGAGGCGACACATGGGAATCCTTGTCAGCTGTTCCAAGTACTTTACTCACTGTATGGAGCTGAAATCTGATAGTATTTGTGTCTTATCAGCGTCTTGCCTGCAGTAGCCAAAGACTGCCTGCTAAAACAATCAAGAGCCCGAGTTCTGATAGCACTGCTTTAGAAGGGAAGCCACAGCATCACCAATCGTCACGCAGCCTGATTGATTGTTGTCCAGTTTTACTCTACGTTTGTTTTTGTTGTGCAGTTCAGGAAATGCATCAAAAAGTCTGAACAGACCAAAATTATAGTCATTATTCACACATTTTTGTGTTCCACGAATGAAAGAATGTCATACAAGTTTGAAACGATTAATAAATTATGACAGATTTTTATTTTTATTTGAACGATTGGAATGTTTATTTTCTGTAATGTGACAGATTTCAGAGAGAAACAAGAATATCTGCCGAAAAATATTGTATGACAAGATTTTTATCTATCAAGATTTGATTGGGCTATCATGTGGAATTGACTCTAGACCTCGATTTTTTTATTTTATTTGGTGAATAATGTTTCTCCCCGCCAAAGTCAGAAATGAATGGGGGGCTTGGGATAAAAATGCCACCGAAAGTGACAAAAATGTCCCCAAAATTCTAAATTTGAGGGCAACAAATGCCCTGTTTTTTATTAGTAACATTTGGTAGAGTTCTTAATATTTTTTATATTCCTAGTTATACACTGATGAGCCTAAAAATTATGACCACCTGCCTAATATGCTGTTGTCCGCCACGTGCCAACAAATTAGCGCCGACCCACCGAGGCATGGACTCTATAAGTCCCCTGAAAGTGTCCTGTGGTATCTGGCATCAAGACATTAGCAGCTGATCCTTCAAGTCCTGTAAGTTGCGAGGTGGAGCCGCCGTGGATCTGACTTGTTGGTCCAGCACATCCCACAGATGCTCAGTCGGATTGAGATCTGGGGAATTTTAAGGCCAGGGCAACAACTTGAACTCTTCATCATGTTCCTCAAACCATTCCTGAACAATGTGTGCAGTGTGACAGGGCGCATTATCCTGCTGAAAGAGGCCACTGCCATCAGGGAATACCATTGCCATGAAGGGGTGTACCTGGTCTGCAACGATGTTTAGGAAGGTGGCACGTGTCAGATTGACGTCCACATGAAAGGCCGAACCCAGGGTTTCCCAGCAGAACTTTGCCCAGAGCATCACACTCCCTCCACCGGCTTGTCATCTTCCCACAGTGCATCCTGGTGCCATCACTTCCTCAGATAAACGGATCACACGTACACGGTCGTCCACGTGATGTAAAAGAAAATGGGACTCATCGGACCAGATGACCTTCTTCCACTGCTCCAAGGTCCAGTTCCGATGCTTGTGTGCCCATTGTAGGCGCTTTCGACGGTGGACAGAGGTCATAATGGACACTTTGACTGCTCAGCGGCTACGCAGCCCCATACACAGCAGGGTGCGATGCACTCTGTGTTGTGACACATTCCTCCTGTAACTGTCATTAAAATTTTCAGTGACTTGTGCCACAGTAGACCTTCTGTCGGTTTGGACCAGACGGGATAGCCTTCGTTGCCCTTGCGCATCGATGAGCCTTGGGCGCCCAACACCCTGTCACCAGTTTGTGGTTTGTCCCTTCTCGGACCACTGTCGGTAGGTACTCACCACTGTTGACCGGGAGCACCCCACGAGCCTTGCCGTTTCAGAGATGCGACCCAGTTGTCTGGCCATAACAATTTGGCCCTTGTCAAAGTCACTCAGGTCTTTACCCCTGCCCATTTCTCCTGCATTCAACACATTGACAATGAGAACTGATTGTTTGCTTACCATCTAATCTACCCAGACCTTGACATGTTGCCTTGTTAGGAGATGATCAATGTTACTTGCTTCACCTGTGAGTGGTCATAATGTTTTGGCTCATCGGTGTATATAGTATATTATCACATAAAATATGAGTTTGTTGATTTACTTTTATGGGTAAAAAGTAATACATTCTCAATCTCAGAAATTCTCAATTAAAAAAAAAAAAAAGAAAGGTAAAGGTAAAAAATGCCCCTGAAAATCAAATCCAGGGCGCAATTGCTTTGCTACGTCAGTATGAAAGTTATGAAAACAAGCTATTTTTTGTGAAGAATTTTTATGAAGAATGGTAAAAAGTTTTTTGCATTTTAATAACTCTCTTTCTCTCTCTTTCTCTCTCAGATTGATCGGTCACTCCATGGGGATTCTCGGGTGCATTCCGTCTGGTTTCTCCCACCCTTCACCCCTCGGCCTGCCCTCCCCCCTCTACAACACCGCCTCCATACAAATTATGAAACTGGTATTAACTGAATGGCAAATTATATGGATTTTTACTGTTTCCAATAGACAGTAAACACAAATACACACACACAAACACACTCTCACACACACACACACACACACACATACAGACTCACATACACATTCACGTACATACACACATCAAAGGGATTGACCTGACAAACGGCACGTTTTGGAATGTTTGCCGCGCCTTGAATGTGATCCACGGAACAGGACGTCCAACGGAGCTGCATTGTCACATCGAGTGTGTTTGGTTCCGTTGTGATTTGCGTGATCATTCCTCTGAGTGCATGCCGACGGCGACGATGGCGCCCCAGAACACTGAGGCTGAAGCCGTGCAGATGCAGGCCGTTGTGGCGGTGTCTGTGGAGAAACGGGGCGGAGGAGGAGGTGGGGCTAATGAAGGGGGTGGAGCTGGAGGGCGGGATTTGGAGAGTCAGGAGGAGTCGGTCAGCGAGGCCTCTATAGATCGCATCCCGCTACACCAGTGGATCATGCACGGTGCCGTCATGTTCGGCCGAGAGTTCTGTTACGCCATGGAGACGGCGCTAGTCACGCCCGTATTGCTGCAGATAGGTAAGACGGTTCTTGCCTAAACATATGTACCTGCACATTTAGATAATAATAAAATAAACAAATAATAACATTTTACATATGACACAGCCGCATTTAGAAAACAAAAAATGGTTTTCAGTTGCGCAAATTGTCAAAGGTCTATAGCGGTCTATAGAGCGCAACATTCATTTTCTCCTAAGGCTAATTTATTTTTAACGATAATTTGTTAACCTTTAAATACAGACCTGCCGTGAGCTCCGAAGTTGTTAATCGATGGTATATGCTTCTGTTGAAGCCATCAGACCGATATATCGGTTTTACCGATTAATCAGTGCTGATAGTTGCTTTTTGGAACTATCGGTTATCTGAAAAAATCTGTCAATAGTTGCCAAATAGTTCTTCAATTTTTCATTTCAAAATAAGAGTCGTATTCGGTGTGTTTCGGGCTTGTTTACACTTAAAAGTCCTGCGTTATGCATCAAATCTTGGTGAAAAAAAATCTGATTTTGTGTTGAACAAAAAATGGCATTTGGGATTTTATTCATTTTGGACTCTTTGTCTTTGTCTGCCATAGGAAATAAAGAAATTATTATTATTATTATTATTATTATTTATTATTATTATTATTTATTTATTTATTTTTGCCATTCTATAAATCCACTATCGGTCGACCTCTAATAATGAGTGCTAAACTGTATAATTGACCATTGTTCCAGTTAACTGTTTTCCTGCATAGCTGCACTAGTTTCATTTTCTTCATAATTAAAATGTTGTACTGAATCATGGTTAGTGAGTCTAGTTGCCGTTGTGTAGCCGTCGGTGTGTGACTTAACAGACCTGCTACGTTTGTGGGGTCATACTGGCATCTGTCATCGGGTGACACACAGTCTGTGATTTTCAAGACTGGAAAACTATTAAAATCATGGAAAGTTCTCTTAAAAATATACACTGTATGTACATTTTTCTAGTTGTGCTTGGTTCTTAAAATATTCAATTGGCTATGAATTGCTCTTTGTGAGTGCAATCTCTATAAAATGGTTTTAAAAATTGCTATCCAGTAATCACAAATTACTTTAAAAATCCATGCACTGGTATAAAAAAAATGGGAAGCTTGACCTTGGTTATATTGGTGGGATCTCAAGGTCTAACCAGCACAATGTTTCATAAAATCATCTTGACCACCTTAAGCTGGTATGACCTGTTTTTTTCCAGCAGGAAAGTCAAGTCATTTTTATTTGTATAGCACCTTTACAACACTCATAGTTTCAAAGTAGCTTTACAGAAGAACATGCATTAACAGAAAATGAAACTGTAATATCTATAATGTCTTAGAGTCATCACTGTGTAGTTTGATAAAATATGATTGTGAATTGTGTTTAAAAATAAGTAATTAAATAATAATTGTATTTAGACCCGCAGTGAGCAAGCCGAAGGTGACTGTGGCAAGGAACACAAATGGAAATGCTAATTATTTTCTGAAATAGTCGGTTTCTGTCTCTTGAGAGCTTTGCGTTGGCGCCTCAACGAAGTCCAATTGCTTTCTAATTAATTTACTTCTTATCTCTTCCAAGTTGGCAGGAACCTGGTTGTTAGAGTCCTATTTCGTGAATGTGGGCTCTCAGCAGTTTTCTTTCATTTACTCATAAACGTCTCGCTAGATCTATAGAATTACATCAGGCAATTAATGAGGAAATATTTACTTTGAACACTATTTTACTGCCACCTGAGAGAGGACAAGCTCTTTATTCTGTCACTGGATGTTTCTTCAACTTCGGTCCCAGTGGTTGATTTTCATTAAATCGGAAAAAAAATAAAATAAAAATAAATAAAATAATAATAATAATTATATATATATATATATATATATATATATATATATATATATATATATATATATATATATATATGTTGTATAAAGGTAATATTTAAACTGACTTGGAAACTTTTTACCAGAACTTCATAATTTTATTTATTTATTTATTTATTTTTGTGGCACTTTTCAAATGCCTTTTATGTTTAGATTTTACTATTTTAGGCTTATAATAATACAGTTTATATTTTAAAAACTATTATAAAAATACAATACAAAGAGTGAAATAAACATAAACCACTTCAATATTTACATTATTGTGTGAAAATAATTTCTATCAATTACATTTTTTTTTTACATTTTAACACTAACAGTTGTGCGTCATTCCCACCACACAAAAAAATGTTTCCCTTAATATATATATATATATATATATATATATATATATATATATATATATATATATATATATATATATATTATTTTATGTATTTTTTTTATTTTATTTTTTTATTTAAAAAAAAAGATCATCAAGACAAAGGAGGCAGCCTTTAAAAAATGTAAAAATGTAATTTCCATTAGCGTCATTTTCACCACAGAATTCTATTAAACACAACACAGAATTTGAGATGTGCTGGAAATGACACTGTGGTGAGAATTTTCATGACTTTCAGAAAGAAAGAAAAAAGACAAATATGACATAAATCTTCTGTGATGCATGCACTGTTGGACATTGTTAGTAGATACATTAAATAAACCAGTGAGAGTTTTAAAAACGTTTTAACAAGACTCTTTTACTCTTTTTTTTTAAGATTTTACATTGAGTTGTCTGCTAAGTAGACAGCTAGCATGCTAATGCATTGTTTTCTATATAATCTTCCACTTTCTGTTGCATCCTGGTAGTGATTACATAAACTAAAGGATGATTTCACTGGGTTAAGGGATTGCTCAGTAGGTCCAGGCCAGTTTGAGTGATAAGCTGTGATGTTATCAGGCAACATGCTAATTTAAGAGTTAGCGTCTTTGTTTGCTAACATGATACAGTTAAAAGGGGTATCTGCAGTCTAATGCTGACTTCCTGTTCTATCACAATTGGTAGATATGGTAAATGCGAGTTTGGAAGTTACACATGAATGCCCCCTTGATTTGTAATTAAATCTGGGAAACTTTCAACATGGTGGAGGACAGCACGGTTTCTCTAGTGAATGATAGGTTTTGTTTACTTTTCTAAATGCAGCTGCCTTGTTATCGCTAGCTGTTTCGGCCGCATACATTTACGTATATCAGTAACCATTTGAAGCATGTTGTACAAAATAGCATGTATTTGACCAAACTTTCATTATGTAAGGCAAGCTGACTAACATTTATTACGGTGTCAAAATAGGAGTTCCCAAAGAAATATACAAGAATGAACATAGTCTCCTCATCCATGTTTTATTTTCTATCCGACAACAAAGCACTTGATGTTATCACTCTTAAAGGAATATTCCGAGTTCAATACAAGTTAAGCTCAGTCAGCAGCATTTGTGGCATAATGTTGTCAATTTCGACTCTTTTCTCCTTTTCTTTAAAAAAGCACAAATCTGGGGCCTGGGTAGCTCAGCGAGTATTGACACTGACTAACACCCCTGGAGTCGCGAGTTCAAATCCAGGGTGTGCTGAGTGACTCCAGCCAGGTCTCCTAAGCAACCAAATTGGCCCGGTTGCTAGGGAGGGTAGAGTCACATGGGGTAACCTCCTCGTGGTCATGATTAGTGGTTCTCGCTCTCAATGGGGCGCGTGGTAAGTTGTGTGTGGATCGCGGAGAGTAGCATGAGCCTCCACATGCTGTGAGTCTCCGCGGTGTCATGCACAACGAGCCACGTGATAAGATGAGCAGATTGACGGTCTCAGAAGCAGAGGCAACTGAGGCTTGTCCTCCGCCACCCGGATTGAGGTGAGTAACCGTGCCACCACGAGGACCTACTAAGTAGTGGGAATTGGGCATTCCAAATTGGGGAGAAAAGGGGATAAAAATAAAATAAAATATTAAAATAAATAAATCTTGGTTACAGTTAGACAATTACAATGGAAGTCAATGGATCAAATATTTTAATGTTAAAATACTTTTTCAAAAGTATAGACACAAGACATAAAGGATATGAGTGTTAACATGATTTAAGTGTGATAAAATCACTTACAAACCTTTTCTGTGCAAAGTTATAGCCAATGTTACAAATGCGTTACCTAAGCTTCTTATTTCTGTGTTTAAACCCTCTAAAAATTGGCCACATTCACTTTTATTGTCCCCATTGACTTCCATTGTAAGTGCCTCACTGTAACCTCGAATGTTTGCTTTTTTAAAGAAAAGGAGAAAAGAGTCAAAATTGATTTTTGTGGTCATCAACATTATGCCATAAATGCTGTCGATTGAGCTTAACTTGTTTTGAACGCGGAATGTTCCTTTAATGACGACTTCAGAAGTGGGAAGTAGGATAATTCCGGAAGCATGTGAAGGCAGCATAACCTTGAGGCAGTAGGGGATACAGAAATAGCGTAATTACAAGTTATAAGCACATGAATGACCAAGCAGAATCGTACTGACCGGTTGGAAACATTCTCTGAATGATTCCTGAGTTGCCAAGTTTTGACTTTGGAAGGGTCATGTGGACATAAAAGATAGCGGAACTCTGTGAATGATTTTGTAAAATTATTCTGTATTTAAGTATTATTAACTCATTTTGTTAGATACCAAGCAAAAATTATATAGGTTGGGTAAAGAGAAATGGAACAGAAACTAGCTTTTGTTGTCATCCATTATTTTGTTTCTATCAAAAAAAAAAATTCCGGTTTAAATGCGTGACATGGCATAACAAACTTGGATGTAGGAGCTTCCCAGGTGCACTTGACGGCAAAGAATATCAGTCACTCCAAACGGCAACTGCAGACTTTGCTGACAGAGTCTGTGTTCGTATGCACGTATTTAAGAGGAATGTCAATGAGAAGACATGCTGGGAGATCTGGGTGACGTTTAACAGGGTTATTATGGCAGGAGATTCCAAGAATTGCGTAATGGCTGTTGGATGGATTAGCCACAAGCAACAGCACACAGCTCAAGGTTCGTTTATATACGCAGGAAGCAGGAAATTACACTGACAACCTGGATGCAGTGTTTGTCATGATGACAGTCAAGACTAATTTAAATCCTGATGAGCGTAGGCAAGGGTTTACATGCTACATGCGTGTGTTCATTGACCTATCTGAAATACCAGAAAGGAATTCAAAGTATTTTGCAGTGGACAAGAGCTTTCCATGTGTAGCATTGTTGATTAACTGTGCCAAAGAAAAGAGAACATCATAACAAAGAAAGAGAGAATGTGTGGCGAAGCGGTGGGAATTTGTTACTCAG
Organism: Myxocyprinus asiaticus; assembly: GCF_019703515.2. Lineage (NCBI taxonomy): Eukaryota > Metazoa > Chordata > Actinopteri > Cypriniformes > Catostomidae > Myxocyprinus > Myxocyprinus asiaticus. The sequence continues at coordinate 41,797,134 of NC_059377.1, read as the reverse complement.
CAGATTCTGAGTTTCAGAATGATGTGCACATGTTCACATAACCCAGAATGCTCAGCTGGAGGGAGCAAACGGGACCCATATTGTTTTTTAGTGGCATCTCTAAATGCTGGAATGTGTGGAATTCTGAAGGAATTTTGTGTTCAGCATTCAAAACAGCTCCCAGAGCTTTAACTAGGCTACAAACAAACACCCTGGACATATTACAAAAAAAAATGTTGTCTTTAGCTGTAGACGTCTGTATGCATGGTAGAATACTACTGTTTTTTGTTTTGTTTTTTTCAATGTTCATTAGCCTTTTATCAATTAAACAGGAGTCAGAATGAACATTTAGGATGTATATAACATGTAATAACATGAACATTTCCCAACCCCATCCCATTATTTATTTATTTTTATCCCCTTTTTCTCCCCAATTTGGAATGCCCAATTCCCACTTCTTGCTAAGTCCTTGTGGTGGAGCGGTTACTCACCTCAATCTGGGTGGCGGAGGACAAGTCTCAGTTGCCTCCGCTTCTGAGACCGTCAATCCACGTATCTTATCACATTGGCTCGTTGTGCATGACACCGCGGAGACTCACAGCATGTGGAGGCTCATGCTACTCTCTGTGATCCATGCACAACTTACCACGCGCCTCACTGAGAGCGAGAACCCCTAATCACGACCACGAGGAGGTTACCCCATGTGACTCTACCCTCCCTAGCAACTGGGCCAATTTGGTTGCTTAGGAGACCTGGCTGGAGTCACTCAGCACACCCTGGATTCAAACTCGCGACTCCAGGGGTGGTAGTCAGCGTTAATACTCGCTGAGATACCCACATACCCCGTGTTAACAAATATTAACTAATACAAGCTTATTGTAAATGGTTACCTGTTTAATAATATATTATTAGTAATGTTAGTAAATTATTATTGCATACTGGTTGATGTTTGTTTTTTGTTTTGTTTTTTTAAGTAGTATGCCGTATAAGAGTATGTTATTAGTATGCAGTGGAGGTCGACTGGTAGTAGATTTTGCAGATACCGATAGCCGACAGATAACCGATTTATCGGCCGATAGTTTAAAAAAAAAATATTTATAGAATGATCAGGGATTTCATAGTCTTTCCTTACTATGAAAGGCACAGACATTGAGGCTGCAAGTGTCCAAAAAGACAATGTTTATGGCGATAACCAAAAGTTTCAAGAAGCAACTATCGGCACTGATTAATCGGTAAAACCTATATGTCGGTCTACCTGTAGTATGCAGTACATTTGTATTCCATTCCGCATGTAGCGGTCCTACAGAAGCATGCTCACAACCAACTGTGATTCTTCTGTATACCTACAGTATCATTGTGACTTATCCATGGAGGAATAGTAATGCTTTGTATGTGTATTAACATGCGTGCCATGCAAATTGTTGGCATTTTGGCATGTGATTTTGCAAGGTCTGTAAAACGGAGGCTATTGTCTTTAATAAATAGTGAAACAATTAAGCATTTTTGGCTGTTTTAGGTCCGTCTCTTGTGAATTGCACTTTCTTGTGACTGCACAGATTTTCTGGGGTTTTGCATAAACAATGGTCAAAGCTCATTTAGCATTTGATATTAAATGAACTGTGCCCTATTCCCTATTTGTGCCCACTAAAGTAGGAAACAATCCTGAGATCCACCCAAGAGTGGACAGCGACACAAGTTTGTTTCCAAGAATCAAGACGAATGCGACGAATTGTACAGAGCTCAGCTCATGATGAACAGTTGTGTGTGTGTAGGTTTACTTGGCCATACTTCAGAGAGATAATTGATTCCAGAGGTTAGCTAAATCTGAAAAATCCTCCTTTTGTGGATTCCTTTAAAAATAAAAAGGATTTGTAAATGTTTCGTTTTTAATTAGTGTGAGTGTGAGTGAGTTTGAGTGTGTGAGTTTGAGTGTGTGTGTGTGAGTTTGAGTGTGTGTGTGTGAGTTTGAGTGTGTGTGAGTTTGAGTGTGTGTGAGTTTGAGTGTGTGTGTGTGTGTGTGTGTGTGTGTGTGTGTGTGTGTGTGTGTGTGAGTGTGTGTGTGTGTGTGAGTGTGTGTGTGTGTGTGTGTGTGTGTTATTGTGTGAAACCTATGTGGTTAAAATGTCCTTCAGGGGCAGATCACTGACTGGGAAAAACAGATGGCAATAATTTCAGAGGTCAGCTTTCACTAATCTAATGACTGAAACACACACACACTTCTGTGTGTTTTGATCTCCACTCAGCTCTGTCCCATCTGTCTGTTCTTGTTAGCGTTGTTTGCTAATCAGGTGGTGAGTCCAGCCTGTCTAGGCCATGAGACCAGCTTAAACCAGCTCAGACCAGCTTTTTTCAGCAGGGACATTTTTGAGAAGTTATCGCGCATCCCAGTATTTACCTGTGAGTGTTTGTGTTGATCACTTAAGCATGCAAGATGCATACTAAGACAATCCTGCTGTTATTTGCTGGTTTTGAGTCATCGGTTCTTGGGGTTGAAAATGCAAAGTCTCAATTAGCTGTCAGGATTGCTAACCGAAACCAGATCCAAACTTCTCGATCTCTCTCTTTCTCCATTGAATAATTCATGGTGTTCGGCTAAAGTTGGAGCGATACAAGGTTTATTCCGGACACACGCTGGAATGGAAAGGAAGATGAAACCATGGTGTTAATATTTTATCCTTCCATCTGCTGAATTTCTGGAGAATCAAGATCTGATGTCTTGAGAGATTCGGTTTCTCTGTCAGACTATCTTTTCTTAAATAAATATTCTGGGTTCAATACAAGTTAAGCTCAGGTGACAGCATTTGTGGCATAATGTTGATTACCACAAAAAGTTTATTTCAATTAGTCCCTCCTTTACCATAAATGATTTAAACAACTTTACAGCTCAAATAATACACAAGTTCTAACAGAAGAATTAATGCAAGTACTTTTATAAAATTATAAGCATCACATTTCTGTCTTTAAATCCTCCAAAAATTGGCCCCATTGACTTCCATTGTAAGTGTCTCACTGTAACCTCCATTTTTGCTTTTTTTAAAGAAAAGTAGGGACGAGATGAAATAAATGTTTTTTTGGTAATTAACATTATGCCACAAATGCTGTCGATTGAGCTTAACTTTAAATGAACCCAGTATATTCCTTTAAGGCTAGGGTATACTTCATTTTCTGCTTGCCATTAGGACTTGCAAGCAATCAACATTTCAAAGTATACAATATGGACCGTAAGCTACAGACGCGTTCAACGTATGCACACTACGACTCCTGAATGAGACTCTTTTAGTACAGTCAATGGCAGGCACATGCATCGATGACGCACAAAGATGCAGACTGTCTTCATCACGCGTGTCTAGAAAAACTGCTACTCTACTGGAACGAAACCTTGAATATCTTTCCAAGATTTTATGCCATGAACGCCACAAACCTTGTCAAATCCATTGACTAGTTCTTTGATGTGCTCACGGTATGCAGAATGGAAACTTGCAAACACAACTTTGTTTCCTGGCATATTGATTAAAAGCCTTGTATCTTGATTCCCAGAAATGCGTAAAGCCCACTCACTAATTAGATTGGAGCTTGCCGTTTTTGGAATGCTCTTGCCATTTTGCAATATGGTGGTCTGTGTACGGTCCATGGGTGTTCCATCTGAAATTTGAGATTATGGTCGCCCAGTAATCCTGAACAAACCCTGCTCTTCCAAACCTCGGCGGTCAGTGTTGCTCAATATATGCCGAAATACACCTGACTCACCGAGAGAAAGCCTGAGAGTGGCACAGAGCAGCTGTTTCCTCTCGTTGCTTTGATACATGTCCGTTTCTAGACGGCTTGACCGTCGTGACCTTCCTCTTTCTGTCACACTCACTCCAGATTTCTCGTGTTTGTCTCACTCTCTTCTCAATGGCAGCAGTGAATGGTGTCCTGACTCTGACTCTTGTTTTCATAGAAACAGGTTGTTGTAATGGCCACAGTGCCAATGGATGAACATTGATACGTGTTTCTCAGTCGTAGGGTCCAGTCGTGGTGCACAAGTGGCCGGTTACCTTTTTGGATGACATCACCAAGACCTATTACTAAGAATTAAGAGTTTTGACTTCTAAAGGCAGTGTTCCCTGCTGGAAAATCTGGCTAAAACAAGCTTAAGGTGGTTTCAAACTGGTCGTTTATGGACATGAGATGGTTGGTAAGCTGGACTTCCAGCCAGTGGACCTGGTGTTGACCTGGTAGACCATTTTGGACCAGCAAAAACAACTTCTCATATCCCAAAATTCCTCTTGACCACATTAAACTGGTTTGACCTGGATTTTCCAGTTGTTAAAAGACTCCAAATGGACCTCACAGCCTCTTGCTTTGAATTTGGGCTGATGACACACAGGCAAATATTTTTGGGAGGTTTGTTAGGAGTTTGTTGTTCTTACCCGATAAGATAGCAGACCAGCCCCTCAATGGGCTTCAGCGATGGGAGATTTGCGTATGACTTTGTGTGGTTTTGTTTTTTTTATAAACATCTTCCTCCCATTTGACTCACTTTGCTCTCAGTATTGTTCGCCATTTTTGACCTGGTGGGAAGCAAAAGTCTCCTGTCATTATTTACTAAATCTCAACGCCCTGTTTGGATGTTTACTCGACTTATTTGTCTAGGAACAAATAACCTGCTTACCAACTGATTCAGATCTTTTGTTTGTATGTTTTGCACTTGTTTGTGTTTTTCCGCGGATCGTGAACAAAGAGTGAATATATAAAAAAACTTGTCTGAGGAAGAGGAAGTGGACTTGATGGTGACAGGAAGTCATCGGTGGCATTATGAGGTGAAGCCAGGCATGGCTTTCCCAAGCTCAGTTCATCTCCAATGAGAAGACAACAGCTTGTTTCTCAGATCCTGTTCTGACTCTGATAAGGGTCTCTGAAAACTCTTCTCAGGACTGCAGCATATGTGGTTCCCAGACGATTCGGCCCCTCCAGGGCTGTGGGAAAATGATTTTTTTTTCCAGATCTGGGAATGCAACATTTCTCACCAGCAGGTGCAGTGGCACGTTTCCAGCTGATTTTTGACGCCAACTGTGAAAACTCCACAACTATTTGGAATTGTGTGAATTTCATTGAGAATTTTTGCTGTACTCATATTGTTTCAATTTTTTCCATATTCATATCAAATTGAAATGAAATGTAACACTTTTGTTTTACAGGTTTGTCCTAATAGTATGAAAAGCCTAACCCCAACTAACCCTATACTGCAATAATTCCCAATATTGGGGCATGTTGTAACAAAAGTTTATCTTTTTTTTCCTGGGCAAAACATGGTTCAATAGCTATTTTGTAGTCAAGAATTTTTAGGTATGTTTCTATACAGAAATTGACTTTAAAAAATAAACCTACCCTCAGAAATATTCACTGCAAAATGTGTGACAACTAGCTCCCGTCTCTCCTACTATTAGTTACTTTTTAAGCTCAAACTGACTGACTTAGAGTTGCAGGAATATTGTGGTTTTGAATTTGTAATTTAGTTTTTATTTCTATTGTGTTTTCAATTTGCATTGAAATTTTAGTTTAGTTTCATTTAGCTTTCACTATATAGATATTCAGTTTCCTAATGTCATCGTTTTCCAAAGTATGCCGTTTTAGTGAGCGTTTTCAAAAATCTTGAAATCAGAGGAAAACGCCATTCCAGTGTGGATGAGAGTCTTAAACATAGCAAAATCAATGTGTTTTTAAACAGAAAATGGATTAGTGTGAGCATGGCTTTAGTTTGGTTTTGTTTGTATCAGTGTTTTAAATAGTGGGGCCTGGGTAGCTCAGTGAGTACTGACGCTGACTACCAACCCTGGAGTCACGAGTTTGAATCCAGGGTGTGCTGAGTGACTCCAGCCAGGTGTCCTAAGCAGCCAAATTGGCCCGGTTGCTAGGGAGGGTAGAGTCACATGGGGTAACCTCCTCGTCGTCGCTATAATGTGGTTCCTGCTCTCGGTGGGGCGTGTGGTGAATTGTGCGTGGATGTCGCGGAGAATAGCGTGAAGCCTCCACACGTGCTATGTCTCTGGGGTAACGCGCTCAACAAGCCACGTGATAAAATGCGCGGATTGACGGTCTCAGACGTGGAGGCAACTGAGATTCATCCTCCACCACCCGGATTGAGACGAATCACTACGCCACCATGAGGACTTAGAGCGCATTGGGAATTGAGCATTCCAAATTGGGGAGAAAAGGGGAGAGAAATAAATAAATAATTAAAAAGATTAATTAAAAAATCCACACTAATCCATTTTTGTTTGTCTTCAGTTTTAGCTCATTTTGTTAGGATTAAGGTTAGGGTTAGGGTCAGGGTCAGGTTAGGGTTTGCGTCATGACCATACAGTTTGACCTTTTGATTCACTTGCGCGTAGGGGGGGGCATAGGGATAATTTTGGGGGGCAAAGCCCACCCCAGCAGCCACCCCCCCCACCCTCGATCCAGCCCTGGGTAATGGAGGGCATTTTCGAAACGCTTTGTTTTCAGTATTGGAAAATGGACGAGAGGCATAAACGTAGCAAAATTGATGCGTTTTCATACGAAAACTTATTAGTGTGGCCTTATTCAGTTAATTTTGGGATTAGTTTAGTTTCATTTTCGCTAATGACGATAACACTGGTGACTTGTGACTTTTTAATTTGTCATGAAACTGTTCCTTGATGTAGGCTATGTTTGCTGTTCACATTAGAGTCATTTGTATTTGAATCCAGTGTTGATATCATTTGCTGACCTCTGTGAAACTGTACTGGGTTTCTCTTACACAAGCACCGACCCGTCTGAAGTTCTGGTATTTTTTTTGCTGGTGTCTTAAATGCCAACGTCGAACCTGACTTCTCAACATGACTAAACCTTGATCAATTCACATAACAAACCTGCCAGCCCTTTCTGACTGCTGTCAAGCCCTCTCAGAGATGAGTGTATGGTAATCCTATTATGGCTTTGGACATGAGACAGCCTCCCTTTTGTGTCGGGCAGGCCCACACACACACACACACAGAAATCTATCTCTAAAGATAGCGTTGATTCCAGTGAGGGCTCGCGGTCAGTACATGCAGATCTCTCCATGTACTCTCAATGAATCTTTGTTGCTATGCCAACCGCCGCATGATCTGCACCGCCAGTCTGTGTGAGGTCATGCAGCATTATAACGTCCTTATATAGGGCATATAACTTTGATTTGTTATAGTGAGAGAGACATTTTTGTGTGCGAGACACAGTGATATGAGGTTTAGACAGCTGGCATGTGACACAAACTGTGCGATGTGTGTTTGCGCTGGCACTGAAACAACCCCACAGAACAAGCAAACTATGAAGGTCGTCGTTCAGTTCGACGTCTGACAGCTCTCCATGACTCCACCCAGTCTATCTTAGGTGTAATTATGTCATAAAGACTAATGTTCACACACAAACTCTCAAAATGACAAATTATTTGTTTTTTGTCAAGAAGAACTGCAGGTGCTTCTCTTGTGTTGTTTAGTGGCTCTGTAACAACAAAATGATCCACTCTTTTTCTAGTTAAATATCCTGTTTCACTTGGAAATACGCCACATTATAGAAGTAAAATGGTTTGCAGATTTTGAATCACATTAAAACTATTCTAAGGTTTTAAGAACAGTTTTATTGTTGATTAATGTTGTTTGTGCTGTAATTTTCCGGCAATATTAATTTTATTTATGGTTTATCTCTTTAACCATTTCTCTCATTCTTGCCATTAAGTCCATCATGCTTTGCATGCATTATTTATTGGAGAGTTCGGTGTGATAATAAGCATCATAGAGTTCACTTTACAGTTTGTATAGTGTCAAAAATATCTTTAGCAGCAGTATTTGCACCCTGGATTAGATTTTTGGGGACATTTATTTACCTTTATTTATTTATTCTTCCAGAAAGTACTTTGAAGGATGTGTTTAGTGCATAGTACATACAATCCATTTTTTTTTTTTTTTTTACGCATTTTTTTTTTTATTATGAATTGTGTAATTTTTACATATTTAACTAAATTTAATTAATAAAACTTAAAATGTTTCGTTTTTTTTTTCTATTTTGTTAAAGATAGACACATTAAATTTAAATGGAATTTTGTTATGAAATTTAAATGCATAAATCTTAAAAATTTAATTTGTGAGTGTTTTAACTGTTTTTATTTATTTGCTTTCTTTCTTTCTTTATTTTACATTGTTCTTGCCATGAAAAAAGCCTTTGGTGCTGCTGATATGGCATTAAACAATATACTACAACTACTATTACCTTTATCAAGGATATATTTTATCATATGCCAATAAAATAAATGATCAGTCTCAATAATTTGATTACAATTACATCAAAATTAAGTCATATTTTATTCGATAATATATTTAACCTCCTGAGACCTCTGCGTGACTGCTGTGTGCATTTTCCATTCCCCTTTTTGATTTGAAACTAGTAGCACCTTATAAACATGCAAAAACAGACCAAATCGTTTTCCTAAAAATTAATGTCCTCATATGTGGACAGCGGGACTAAATTGTGAAATGTAAAATAACACCAAGCTATAGAAAGTCATATTTTTTCATCAAATTGTTTATGTTTTCAGGAGTGTTGGTTATTCATGTTTTTGAGACGTTACAGACATTACATCAGAAATTAGCATAAATAATTATTATTCAAATTAATGTCCAGCATCATCCAATCACTGTCAACCATGTTAAAATAAAATGATACATTATTAATTCTGAATCTATGTACTGATTATCATTGTCACATGTCTGTCAAACATGTTGAGTGATCCAAACATCATCTGCAGCCTGAAACTGAACTTTTGATCAGATTTTAGGAGTGAATGCACTTAACTGCATAGAGAGCTATAGGATGCACCCTTGCTCCCTATTTAGTGAATAACTTAACCTCCAGTGTGCTGTCTGTCTGCACTGGTCTCAGAACAGTTTGAAATGTACCTTATTTTCATCCTAACTCCATATAAAGCCTCTGAAAGACACATTTTCCAGTTTTTGGATGCATCCATTTATTCTCAATGTGATAATGCACAGTAAATATAGGATATTTTAACTGAAAATGAGCCTATAGTCCACATATGTGGTAATTGTGTTTAACAGCGTGCCGTTTCACGATATATCACTCAAATTTTAAAAATGGCACATCGGATTCTAATCTTTTGACTCAAACAGGTTTCAATGTAAAAACGTAATTAGTTTTCTTACCAGATGTAGTTTTGTTGGCGTTTCTCCCAAAGACAAACTCTGCTGTGATCAACGCCATGTTGTTTGGTCACATGACTCTATATGTCGAAAGTTTAACCCTTTACTGACAGCACAGAGCCTCCTGAACTGAGATCAGTCAGTTTAAATGAAATGAAATGATGCGTTGTGGATAGTGAAGCCAAAATACAACGTCCACGCATGTGGACGCGGGGTAGCACGAGGTTAATTAGGCCTATAGTAGAATCGAATTTTAAGAACTACACCAGAAGTTACAAAAAATGTTCACACAGCAGCAAAATATGGGTGTCAGTCCTGTTTTAGAGTGCTAAATATGCTTATAAAGTTGCCATTGATGGTTAATTAGGATTTGATAGATGAACTCGCACCTTAATTGGACGATGTATGAACAGGACAGTTTAGTAAACATGGTTGTCAAACGCAAACACTGAATGTGTGAAATGTAGCCATATACAAACACAGGAACTCATAAAGAAGCATTTTTTGACGCTGACTACCACCCCTGGAGTCGCGAGTTCGAATCCAACCAAATTGGCCCGGTTGCTAGGGAGGGTATAGTCACATGGGGTAACCTCCTCGTGGTCGTGATTAGTGGTTCTCGCTCTCAATGGGGCGTGTGGTAAGTTGTGCGTGGATCACGGAGAGTAGCATGAGCCTCCACATGCTGTGAGTCTCCGCGGTGTCATGCACAACGAGTCACATGATAAGATGCGCGGATTGACGGTCTCAGAAGCGGAGGCAACTGAGACTTGTCCTCCACCACCCAGATTGAGGTGAGTAACCGCGCCACCACGAGGACCTACTAAGTAGTGGGAATTGGGCATTCCAAATTGGGGAGAAAAGGGAATTTTTTGACTCTGGACGTGTTTGAAGTTTTCAGGTTTTGTTCTAGGATCATAAGATGGGATTTGAGGTAGGGAAAGTGTTTCTAGATCACCTCATATAGGCCAGTCTCCCGTACAGAGACACTGGCACAATGAAAGTGTATTTTTATTGGTACGATGGAGGTTAGCCAAGCTTTTAGAGGATTACTAACCCCATAATATTTCAACAGCAGCCTTATTTATGATTGTAATCATGTGAGAGTGTTTGTGAGGGAGTGTTTGAATAAAGTGTAAAGTCTTTTACTTATTAAAAACAATCTGCTTTAATAGTTTTATCCTGTTTTCTTGTTTGAATCTGGTCATAAGATTCTCATTTTGAGTGCCAGCTGTCACACACGTCAGTTAGATACAGAACCCTGACTTTAAACTTAAAGGAAAACTAACCATTTTTATTTGTACTATACCATATATTAAATGTGTATTATACTTCTGACAGCTGGGCTGAGTGCACAGGAAGTGTCATCAGACCTGTGTTGGTGGTGGTGTTAATCAGTGGTTTTTCGTTCTTTCAGGTCTTCCTGAGCAATACTACAGCCTGACGTGGTTCCTCAGTCCAATCCTGGGTTTAATCTTCACTCCTCTGATTGGTTCGGCGAGTGACCGCTGTACTCTGCGCTGGGGCCGCAGGCGACCCTTCATCCTGGCACTGTGTGTGGGCGTGCTGTTGGGCGTGGCTCTATTTCTCAACGGTTCACTGATAGGTGAGTTCACAGACAGGTGAGAAAGTCTGAACTGAATGAACCTTAATAAGTCCACATGAAAACAATTCAGCTGGTTTTACTCTCCAGACAGCCCAACTAAAAGAGCCCAAAACACCTCCAAAACCAGATGGAAAACCAGCAAAGACCAGCAAACCACCTAAGTCTGGTTTAAGTGTGTGTGTGTGTGTGTGTGTGTGTATGTGGGTATTTATCACTTTATGTGTGTGTGTGTGTGTGTATGTGAGAGAGAGAGAGAGGCTGTGTGTGTGTGTGTGTGTGTGTGTGTGTGTGTGTGTGTGTGAGAGAGAGAGAGAGAGAGAGAGTGTGGGTGTGTGGGTGTGTGAGAGAGAGAGAGAGAGAGTGTGTGTGTGTGTGTGTGTTTGTGTGTATGTGTGTGTGTATGTGTGTGTGTGTGTGAGAGAGAGAGAGAGAGAGAGAGAGTGAGTGTGTGTGTGTGTGTGTGAGAGAGAGAGAGAGAGTGTATGTGTGTGTGTGTGTATGTGAGAGAGAGAGAGAGAGAGTGTGTGTGTGTGTGTGTGTGTGTGTGTGTGTGTGTGTGTGGCAGCATGAACTCTTTCAGTCTCTATGACATGGGAAAGGACTAGGAACCAGTTCACAGGGAACTGTTTCCTGTTGTGCCCTTTTTACCTTTCATTGACTATCTGGAACAACTTCCTGTCTCCACAGTTAGCTCGCTGCACACCGTCTGTGTTGTCAGGAAGAAAGTGTGCTACTCACCCGAACACTGACGTAACACAGAGTGATGACGGCTTCAAGCTGTCTCTTTTTACAGTTTTAAAATTGTGATATTTTTTCCCCAAATAATACTTGAAGTAGTATCTAAGTGAGAATGAAATAATAATAATATTCAAATGAGCTAAGGAAATAATAAAAAGATTATAATGATAATATCTAAGTGTTTTCAAAGGTGTTTCAGGTGATTGCTTACTGGCCAAAAGTAGTCAAAAGAGTCCACCCTCAAGTCTCAATGAGAGTCTGTGATCTCTAGAAATGACTCGGCTTCCTCCAGTGTAAGACTATGGGATTTTTGGGCTTATTTGACTATCCGTCAGGCACAATCGTACATCTGATTGCTTATAAAAGTAAGTTAGTAATTATGGTTAGGGGTTTGTTCAAATCACTAATTCGTACAGCCCTGCTATTGATCATAGTTACTTTTTTAGTTGTTAGCACTGATGTTAGTGAACAAAACTGTCATTTTGATTGGAAAATGAACTTCAGACTTCACAAAACAAGATGTTACCTAATGTAACAAAAATTAACAACAAAAAAATGGTTTAAATAAACATGCAAACAATGCAAGCTTATTTAATTATTCAAGCTCAGTGCATGCTGGGAAAACCGGCTTTGAAATGTTAAGTACAATTTACTTATTTTAATTACCAGTGAAATTTACTCAAATTACTAAATAAATATGACAATGTTTTCTTGTTTAGAATTGATACAGGATGACGCATTGTAAAGATAACAAACAGTCATAAATAGTATTTACTTATAAGCTAGAGTATTCATTTTTACTTGGTTGAATGTAGAGTTTACTTAATATTTTCAAGTTCACGTATAAACTGACTTATTCAATGTAGAAAGTATTCTATTTACTGCACAACAAAATATTTTTGTGGTCAAAATGATTTAATACTATTTTATTATTAATGATTTGATATGATGATATATTTTTATTACTGTGATTATTACTATAAATATTCATCACAAGATAATCATGGTGCTGCAGCACCCCCTTGTAATTTCAGTGACAGGCCATTTGCCCCACCACCACATAATATGTATTTCAGCTTTGTAATTAAAGGTGCACTCAGTAATTTTGTCCTCATTAAAAACATGTTATTCCTAAAGAAATTAATTTTGGTAACTGAAATCGTGAAATTGTGTTTGAAGGATGCTGCATCCATGCCCCTAGGTGTCAGTATAATTTTTCTTTAAATTTTCCTTTCAAATGATAATAATAATAACTTTGTGTAACAGGGTTAAAATGGGAAAGGAGGAGGCGGGAACCGGCTGAACAATCAAAGTAATATTTTAATAGGAACACACACGGCAGCTGCGTGCGGCTCTCTCTCTCCCGAACTGCCGCATTCTGCTGCACTTATCCCTCTCCTCAGCTGATTATCCCGATTGGAGGCCGGGCGTGCGTAGTCACGGCCCGGCCCCGCCCTCCTCCTCGTAACACTCCTCCCTCCTTTGCCTCAGGCCGGGGAACCCCCAGCATGACATACACCCCCCCTTCCCCCTCCTTCTGGCCCCGCCTGCCGGCAGGCTTTCCCCCACCTCTCTGGGGCTGGGGGGAGGAAAAAAAAAAAAGAGGAGAGATAAAGGGCAAGGCGGAGTGACAGTGAGGGAGAGAGAGGAGAGAGAGAAAAAAAATTGCACGCCGTCGCCTGGTCCTCGATCACTCCTCCACCCTCTGGCAGACGACAGCCGCTCCTCCCCAGGCGGACCGGAGCCAGTCCTCCAACCCCTGGCGGATGGAACGCCCCTCCGCGTTTTGGTGGCTGTGGTGCTATCAAAACATCAGAAGTGTCTGTTGTTAATTCCAGTTGTAGATGATCACATAAATACAGTTAGTAAATACAGTATTGCAATATTTATTTACCATATAGCCAGCGCTGAGTAGATTACTTCTGAATCGTAATCTGGTACTGATTACGAATTACTTGACTAAAATTAAAGTCAGTAACGTGATCTCTTGGGTTACATTTTTAAAGTAATCTAACCTGATTGCTTTTAGATTACTTTTGTTTATTTAATGACACATGCATTTAAGTAGGATAAGCTTGTACCATTTTGACATAAAGTTGCTTATATGTCAAGTGAAAAAGTACTTAATAGATCAGATTATGAGAATTGATATGATTTTTTGTGTTTTACTCACTAATTAAATAAATAAATCACTTAAAGTGTTCTTAATCCAGAAATGTTGGCATTGCAAACACCATTAATGTGTGGTAACAGATCAGACCAGTTATTTTTGTGAATCAACGTCACATAAAAAAGTCTTTAAAGTTGTAGCAAAAGCAATTTCATGTACATGTTTGAAGCCGAGTAAAAAAGCAATTTGCGAAACTAAACTACATTTTACCGCACTAATGCAGTCGGTTCTGCATTTATATGTGGATTATCGCTCAATCAGTGCAATTATGGCTGGTTGCAATTATCAGTTCTGTATGTGCAATTCCACCCCCAACCCCGCACCCTCCTCCATTCAATTTTATTTTCCTCAAAGATTTATCGAAAGTATATTAGATGCAGGATGTCTTCTGTCATGAAATGTAGTGTTATAGGAAGGACCCAAGCGCAGATAGGCAACAAATTGGCTTTTATTAACTAAAATAGAAAACATACAAAAATCTCTCGATGGAGAAAACTGAAAAAACAAAACCGAATTAGAATGAACACAAGATCTTGAACCAGCTGGAATGCAGACAGAGAACACGAACACACGACGACAGGAGCGAATGAAACAATCCAGCACAGGACAGCATACAAGAGGATCTAATAAAGAGGAGAAACAGGTTAACAAGGAAGGGCAGGTGTAACTGGGGTGTGATGCAAGACTGAGAGACACGTGGCAATACGGAAACTAAACAAAGCCACATGCTCACAAAAACAAACACCTGAATAACATGAGCATATATCGCCAGAGACAATGGCAACACTCGCCCATGCCAAACGACAGACAAGACGGGACATTTGTGCGAGGGTTTGGCCACATATAAACAGGCAACCAAGACCGAAGGGGCCGAACTCTTGCACAACATGACAACTAATCGCGACCCGGACACGCAGCGCAAGGCGAGCGCAATGCGAAGCACACCCAAGGTCGTGAGAGGCAAACACAAAACAATTGATGCCGCAAGATTGGCATAAGAGCAATGCACTCATGCCAATAACCAACAAGACAAGAGAATGCATGACAGTGCTAAAAAAGGGCGAGCCATGCATTCTCACATAGACTAGACAAAAACACTAAACAAGAATGTCAGAGCTCAGCCACAAAGACAACAAAACACAATCAACATAAGTGGCTGAACTCTGACACCTTCGAATGAAATTTTTTTATATTTAAAAAGAAGAATTAGAGGGATCAATTCATTATGAACAATTTACTGTCTTTGCCTGATTACTATGTAATCATGTAATCCATCAGAAGTAACTAATCTTATTACAAGTATTTTAAAATGTCATTTAATCTCATTACAAGTACTTGGTTTTTGTAATGTGATTACATAATCCAGATTACATGTAATTCAATTCTACCCAGCACTGCATATAGCACTAAATTCAGTGTTTTGATAGTATTACTGTATGTAAATTATTTGCACTGAATAAGTTATCTTAGTAGGATACTTTTAAATGTAGGGAAGCAAAAATGGTATGTTAGCATAGTAGGCTAATCTGTGAGCATGCTTGCTGGAAACACAAAGATAAACGTTTCATTTGATCATTTTTGCCTTGGTTATATCATGTGATGTGTCACAGATAGCTTACGTAACATTAATTTTGGGGGGGGGCAGTGGTGGCTCAGAGGTTAAGGCTCTGGGTTACTGATCAGAAGGTTGGGGGTTCAAACCCCAGCACTGCCAAGATGCCACTGTTGGGCCCTTGAGCAAGGCCCTTGACCCTATCTGCTCCAGGGGTGCCATATCATGGCTGACCCTGCACTCTGACCCCAGCTTAGCTGGGATATGTGAAAAAAAGAATTTCACTGTATATGTGCAAACATAAAATGTGTGATAAATAAATAAAATTATAATTATAATTCATGATTAAGACAACATAAATCTTCAAGCAATATTATAATAGTATGCCCAAAGCAGCTTCTTTTAGCCAACGAACTGGATGCATTCCACAGAATTCCGCACATTTCCCTCCAAAATCAACGCAGAAAATGGCAAAACATTCTGCAGAATTGGGCTACTAATATGTAACACAAATTGTATTTTCTCCCTCTCAGGTCTTGCTGTAGGAGATGTGCCAAATAACCAGCCAATAGGGATCGTGATGACAGTTTTGGGGGTCGTGGTGTTGGATTTCTGCGCTGATGCTACGGAGGGCCCGATACGAGCATATTTGCTGGATGTGGCAGACACAGAAGAACAGGACATGGCCCTCAACATCCACGCCTTCTCTGCAGGTACAACACAAATTCACTCCTCAAAGTTATAAATGTGCCTTATAAACCCTTTGTCAGTCCTTCGGGCATATTCCTCACATATTGCATAAACTGATACATAATCTGTGCTTGAAAATACTGAATGTCATGAGTCTTATGGCTGTTCGCACCCAACACACAGTCTGCATCTGTCCACAGTGTTTCTCAATTGTTTACTATGTAAACATGCCCTAGACAGACGTCTTTGACCGTTTCGGCACGTCTTGCTGTTTTTTCAGCATCTCGCACAGGAGTGCCACATTTTTTAGACATCATGTCAAGTTACAAAAGAATTGTTAATACGTTTCGAAACACCTGCCGTCTGTTTTGTTATTGCGCTGCGTCTAGCTTTTTTTAGCACAAGAACGTGTCATAAGACCAAAAGTTACGAAAATGTTAACCTTTGCTGCAACACACTCTTCAAAAGCATCGGTTGATCAGTGAGAATCTCGGAGAAGCGTGCTTTCATAAATCCAATATTTGCTATATTTCCGCTTGATTTCAAACTGACCCGCATATTTCCACACCTTCAAAACACATCTTGCGCATTCATATCCCTCAAACATCCATCAGAGATTTTTTTCTATTGTGTAAGCACCCTTATAGAATCAGTGCTAAGCAGTGTGTGTCTTGTGTTTTCTTCAGGGCTGGGAGGGGCGGTCGGTTATGCTCTGGGTGGTCTTGACTGGACGCACACCTTCCTGGGTCGGGCCTTCAAGTCTCAGGAGCAGATTCTGTTTGTTTTTGCAGCTATTCTCTTCACAGTTTCCGTCGCTCTTCACCTCTTCAGTATTGAGGAACAACAGTTCAGTCCGCAACAAGACCGTCTTGACGAAGAAGCTGAAACCGAATCGAACACTAAAATCCACAGCTCTCTGGTAACACCAGCACACCAAACTCAACTTAACATGATCCACGAAGATGAGTCTTATGACCCCTATGATCATTTCGACCACTATAAGGACCGGCGCTCAGAACGAGATCTAGACATGGACTTCCTTGATGTGGACATTGTCCGTAGTAAGAGCGACTCCGTTTTGGCCATGGCTGATGCGACATTGGACCATCTCGAACACGATATGCTATTCTTGCGTGAAATCGAGCCTTCGATCTTCCAAGACCGCATTTCGTCCTATCATGGGTCGCTGCCACGGCGCAGCAGCAGTGCAGGAAGTCAGGAGTTCTTGCACCGTAAATACAGTCGTCTTTCAGCATTCTTGCAACAGGTAGAGCGTGACAGTGAGGAAGCTCTACTTACCAACCAACTCAGCGGATCCAAAGCACCCAACGGACAACCAACGGACCTTAATGGCATCAACAGTCACACCCAACCCAACACGTGCATGAAACCTTCAAGCACCAACGCATCCATGCGACGCAGGCGCCACACTTTCTACCGACAGTCGTCTTGTACCTTCTCCTACTATGGCCGCGTGGGCTCCCACCGTTACCGCTACCGTCGCGCCAATGCTGCGTTCCTAATCAAACCATCCCGCAGCATGAACGACATTTACGAGATTGAGAAAAGGCAGAAGCAGAGGAATGGGCAGAGGATGAGACACCAGAGCGGGAACACCAACTCAAGTGGGGACACAGAGAGCGAGGAGGGCGAGGCGGAGACCACTGTACGACTGCTGTGGATGTCCATGTTGAAGATGCCCAAAGAGCTGTTCAGACTGTGCATTTGTCACCTGGTCACCTGGTTTTCCATCATTGCTGAGGCTGTTTTCTACACCGACTTCATGGGGCAGGTCATCTACGAGGGTGACCCCACGGTGAGTGCCATATTTTTTCTCATGTTATTAAAATCATCTAAATAGAGGATATGTTATCAAATACTCACCCTCATGTTGTTTCAATCCAGTATAAAGTTTTTTTGCACTAGGGCCCGTTAGATCCAAGTTACGCCACTTCATGACCCCATATGATATTTGTGAGCTGCGAAAGAGGGAAAGTTTATCAGTGTACAGTGACACAAGGTGTGGGTTTTGTAGAGAGGGCATTTAGATTACAGAATGGCAGAAGTTAGCAAAAAAAAATGGAAATCGCTTACGGCACCTTTACATTTCGGTCTAATGACAAAATGTTCATTTTTAGTGAACTAATCCTAAAGTAAAAAGCAAGAAATTGTGAAACTGTAGGGGGTGGTTTCTCTGACTTCAGTTTGAAACTTCACTATCCAGTTAGTTTTAACTTGAACACTTTAACGCTAAGCTCTGCTTTCGTTGTAGGCCCCGTTGAACTCCACTGCACTGCATAACTACCACAAGGGGGTGCAGATGGGCTGCTGGGGTCTAGTGATATATGCCGCCACTGCTGCTATATGTTCAGGTGAGTATCACTCACCTAGACAGCCCTAAAACTTATGTTTCGGTGTTGCACAATGCTGTTTAATATCACATCTTAACTCTAGAAGTGCAACAAAACATTATGTTTTCAATTATGTATCAATAAATCAATCTTGAATCAGTTACGATTCTTTCTTTTCTTTTTTTTTAATCTAGCTGTACTGCAGAAGTACCTGGATAACTTTGAGCTCAGTATAAAGGTCATCTACATCCTGGGCACTCTGGGCTTTGCGGTCGGTACGGCAGTCATGGCGATCTTCCCAAATGTCTATGTCTCCATGGTGATGATCAGCAGCATGGGAATTATCTCCATGAGCATCTCGTACTGTCCGTATTCTCTGCTGGGGCAGTATCATGATATTAAAGAGGTCAGTCTTCTTCACGCTTACATCCTAAAACTTAATCTTGCATCCAAACATCCAAAAACTTAAACTTGCATCCAGACACCTAATCTTTGTCCAAACTGTCTCTTAGAAGAACTCCTTCATGACCAGTGTTGGGGGTTACGTTTTACAAGCAGTACGCAATTAGATTTCCTATTAAAAGTAATACGTAAAAAGTTTTTCTGCTAATTTACAAAACAATAAATAATATGTTTCTTTTTAAAAACACTTTTTGTTAAAATATTAATACTACATTAATAACTACAGTTTGACCAACACAAATATGTATAGTTTTAAAGCTTTGAAGCTCTACTTTCCAATGCATGCATGCATTATGACCAAAACTGAACAAGTGCTTTGAAATTTATAGAGAAATCAGAAGTGTTCCGATTTTATAATTTATATAAAAAACATTGCACTGTACGTTATTGCAATCAGTATAAACATCAAGCTCATCAAATAGTCATGTGTCATATGTTGTTGGAAAGCTCTCAAAGAGTAGAATACAACCATCCTATTTGTTTTACTCATAGACAAATAAAAAAATAATATAGCGAGTATTAGCTAAGTATGACAATTATGTTGGTGTTGCTTATATTTTGCGTTTTCGCTAATAACTTCACGAAAAATAAATGGAACGTCAAATATCATACCATTACTTAGAGAAGTCGATTATCTTTCAAATGAGCCCACACACAAGGTAATCGGATGCATATAGATCATTAGATAATCCACACAAAACACAATGTTACATATGGCCACCAGGAGATGGCGCCAAATACATGACACAGACTCAATGATGACTCAGATGACACAGAATGAAACTCATTCTGTGAAATCTCATTACTAAAATCATGTCTGCATCCTATGCAAACCTTTAGTGATTGTTATGTTTGCATGTGTAATTAGTTCTTATGTACAATTATTATGTCTTATTTGTTTTGAGAGGCTTTTGGACACTATGATAAATTATTTTTGTAATGCTATAACTTTTGATTGCTTTGTCATATCAACACAAACATTTTCTCAGTTACAGTTGACATGATTGGAAACAAAACAAAAGCAGTTTTTTAGAGCCACCTTATTTACACCCAGAGATATATAATGTCAAAAAAGAAAAAGAAGAAAAAAAGTACATTTTTGACTCAATTTGTTTTTTATTTTTGTCTCGGAATGTTTGACATAATTTCTTTACAATGATACCAAACACTTGACCCTAAGTCTGATTCATTTTAACAACCAAGTTTGTTTGTCGAAAACGGTTTGTTATATAAATTTGTCCAGTCTTTATTTTGATTGTGTTTCAAATCTCATAGAACAAAATAAAGAAACTTGACATGTTTCTATATTTTCACTTTTTGCAGTATGTTCAGCACAGCCCTGGGAACTCCAAGCGAGGTTTTGGCATCGACTGCGCCATCCTGTCGTGCCAAGTGTACATCTCGCAGATCCTAGTGGCGTCTGCGCTGGGGGCGGTGGTGGATGCCGTGGGTTCTGTGCGGGTCATTCCCATGGTAGCGTCCGGCGGCTCGTTCCTAGGCTTCCTGGCATCCTGCTTTCTCGTCATCTACCCGGGGTCAAACGGAGAGGGCGACGCATCAAAGAGCGAGCAGACAAAAGCTTTGACGTCCACTAGTAACGGCCATGGAGAAAATACGGTCACTGAGAAACCGAGATTCCTGAAGCTCACCCGGAAAGGTGCCGCCACTACAACCTGCAAAGTGGAGTGCGAATCCACGATGTGAAACTACAGCTAACATTCCCGATGGCTGGGCACATTTCTCCTCACATCAACAAGACCAGCTCACTCGGATGAGCGGAAGACACAGTTTTTCGTTTTTTTGGGAGTCGTTTTTGTTGTTAGAGTTGTTGTTTGTGCTTGTTGGTCCATATTTGGCCTGGTGTTGTGGGTCTCAGGGCAGCAGTAGGGTGAGGATGGGCGTCCTTACCTCTCAGGGCCGCCAGGGGGCGACTCTGGGCTAAACTCTTCAGGGGAGAGAGAGAGGGCATGCTGGTTCTCTCTCGCTCTTATCGACATGCACTTCCCTTGCACACTTCTAGGCTCATCCAAAACAAATCTAATATAATGTAAAGAAACTTTATCTAAGAGAAACATACTTTAATGTAAGTCAATCGCTTCTATATTTTTTTTTCCTATTAGAGTGCAATAATTTACAGTTATTGTTTCATTTTAATGGATTTATTTTAAGCGTGTCATGCAGGTAAAATGGCGAATCTCACAAAGACACCAAAATCTAAAGAAAAATATTATGTACATGAAAAATTTATATTTTTTAAAACCATTGTGACATTATTTTCGTGGTATAAAGCACATTATCCCCAATTTTCCTTACCGTACTGCAAATTGTTTTTTTACATAGAAATAAATAAATAAAAGATATTGTGTGTTTTATATACACCAGTATTTTATAATACTATATATATATATATATATATATATATATATATATATATATATATATATATATATATATATATATATATATACACACAGTATATACTGGACTGTAAAATATATTGTAAAATAAATATATTATTGAAATTATAATATATATATATATATACACTGTGTATACTGTATATCAGGGCTCGACATTAAGCATTGTCATGGTCATGGTATTGTCAAATTGGTCATTCACTTGTCCGAAAAAAATAAAAAGAAAGAAAAGAAAGGACGTAAGAAAGAAAAAAGAAAGGCTCCATCATCATCATTAACACCTGATAGGGATTAAGCACACAATGCAGAAAGATGGTAAATCATTACTCACCCTCAAGCCTGTATTTCTCTCTTCTGAGGAGCACAAAATTAGAGTTTTGGCAGAATGTTACTCACAGTCACTATTCACTGTCATTGCATCTTTTTTCCATTAAATAAAAGTGAATTGAGACTGAAACAAACATTCTCCCTAACATCCCCATTTGAGTTCCATGGAAGATAGAAAGTCAGAGTGGTTTAGAACAACATGAAGGTGAGTAATGATGACAGAATTTTTGGAAACACTTTACAATAAGGTTCCATACATTAACATTAGATAATGCATTTAGCTATCATGAACTAACAATGAACAATATTTTACAGCATTTATTAATCTTAATGTTCGTTACTAAAAAAATACAATTGTTGATTGTTAGTTCATAGTGCATGAACTAATGTTAACATATACAACTTTTTATTTTAATGGATGAAAATGTATTAATATACTGTATGTTGGAATTAACATTAACCAAGATTAATAAATTGTATGAAAGTTATGTTTATTGTTAGTTCATGTTAACTGATGTAGTTAAATAACGTTAACAAATGGAACCTTTTTGTAAAGGGTTACCAAATTTTCATTCTCTTTGAGAGTACAAGTCAATTCTCACCAGTTGCATTAAAAACGGCTGTTTAATATTGACAAAATGCATTGAAAATGTGAACCGATAAAATCCTGAGAGAACCTCGCTGCTAAATCAGTTATGTTGTATATTCAAAACAGATATGCATATTAAAGATCGATAATGTTTTCATTGTGTGTAATTTATGAATGTTAGAGTATTAATATTATTATAATGTTTATTGATGTATACTTATTAAAATTGACTGATTCGCATGGCAGAGAAAATACCTCAGATACATCAGATGGAGCTCTAGAAAGATGAGAGATGTAACGGGTGCATAAGTCTGTTTTAAGCGTTTCTCTTCACTCTACAGATGGGATTATTACACAGTGTTTTTGCAGTTTCTCCCTTTCTTGTTGTATAATGAGGGAGTGCCATGATATGACGAGACAAAATGAGATCTCTCCAACGGTGTGCGCTTGCATTATAAACATGAGCAATAGTTGTATCGCATCGCTCGCTTATAGAGACGTGGTACAACACCATTCACATGTCCAATTAACATGTTCATACCCATTTATATGTGTAAAATCTAAAGTTCAGTAGATATGCGCTTCCCCACTGCGCGCACTCACAAACTGCTGAACACTGCACCACGAGTGAAGGCGAGAGCGAGAGAGGGCGACGCGATAGAGGGAATTCCCTGCATTTTGAAAGTGAAACATGCGGGAATTATTACAATTGTGCTCAATCGGTGGCCTGGATAGCTCAGCGAGTAAAGACGCTGACTACCACCCCTGGAGTCGTGAGTTCAAATCCAGGGTGTGCTGAGTGACTCCAGCCAGCTCTCCTAAGCAACCAAATTGGCCCGGTTGCTAGGGAGGGTAGAGTCACATGGGGTAACCTCCTCGTGGTTGCTGTGGTTCTCGCTCTCGGTGGGGTGTGTGGTGAGTTGCGCATGGATGCCGCAGAGAATAGCATAGGCCTCCACACACACTTCATCTCCGCGGTAATGCGCTCAACAAGCCACGTGATAAGATGCGCGGATTGACGGTCTCAGACGCAGAGGCAACAGGGATTCGTCCTCCGCCAGCCGGATTGAGGCGAGTCACTACGCCACCACGAGGACTTAGAGCGCATTGGGAAATGGGCATTCCAAATTGGGGCGAAAAAGGGGAGAAAAATACAAAATTAAAAAAAATAATTGTGCTCAATCCCCACAATCCCACACTATTGAGCTAATATTCGTTATTGAGGTTTTAATCAGGCTACTTGTCCGGTCGGGCAAGTAAAATTCTCTTTAACTTGCCCGTTCA